>NW_017567115.1:865951-885800 GCF_001661255.1 Hansenula anomala
GTTATTTTGAAAGTGGTTTATATATCAAAATCTTGAGAATTTTCCAGTTTAGGTGTCAGATTTGGCAAAAGTGAAGTTGTTGAAATTGGAATATGCAAAAGATGGTGGTGTGGTGATACATGGATGGATTGTGAATCCGATAAAATGAACACTATAGCTCGTCAGAGGAATTCCCATGTTCAAAGGGGTACTGATTTGGAAAGTAGAGGTGGAAATACAACTTTTGGTGTTTTGATTGGTGCTCTAGAGCTACTTTTTGGAAAGTTGTGATACAAAGTTTGAAACCCGTGAATCAGCATTTCAAGTGTTTTTTGGAAAATATTGTTAAGCGGATCGTGCAATTCAATGGAATCTTCAGCTTCTCAAGGTAGTCAAATGGCTAGAGTTTCACTTGGTGGTGGATTTTTGCTGATATGTGGCGTTTTGAAGAAATGTGATACCAAAGAAGTCACGAAGACAGTGTTTTCGGGGTGTTTGGGTACCATGGAAGGTGAAATATTTTGATGAGCAGAGAGCTATGAAGCTCAGGCTGTCATGGACGAGCAAATCAGATCTATGAGCTGTAAGCTTTAAATAAAACCTTTGATTAATTGAACTACGTTTGGTCACTTTCGAGCAATCACGAAGCTTGTAGCATTATAATTGATATAACTTACTTTTTGAGTGTAAATTAAACATCGGTTAATAATTAAATATTTTCAAATTTCCTTATAGTATTAAGGCACTAACACTAGCACCAGCGTCGTTAGTAGACGTCTGATCAGCTCAGAATTCCGTGTCGATTATTGTTCTTTGTAGTCTGCTAGGTTTTCGCGACTGAAATTATCTGGTGAAATAAAAAAAAACGGCCTACCCACTCGAAATTGTCATTTTCAAGCAAAATTATTGGACATAATATGAGAGAGTTCATATACTTTAAAATATTTCATAATTTATAAAACTGAATTCTCTATTAAGTTAATCAACTTTTAGGCTGTTTTGAGAAAAATTTCATGAACAGTAATGTTTTACCCTTATTTGTATGATATATTTAAGATAGGTACGTCGTTAAAAGTTTTGAAATTTCATAAACCAAAAAAAAAGTTGAAATATACCAAAATTTATAGAACTAGATTAGATATAGAAGCTTAATGACTATATATACAGTTTCTTTATATTTGTGTCATATGATTTTGTTTCGTTATTTGCGCTAGAAAATTTAGTCATGTGACCAAACCGCTTAATAGTACCAAATGGCTCTCGCTGCTCCAATTTTGTGAGTGGGGAAAATTTAGTAGCCTATATATTGTATTTCAACTTTTTTGTCTAATTTTCTGGTTTATTGTAACATAGAATTACATTTAAACTGTTGCTTCCAATATTGCCTAATGTCATCGCGCATTACCATTTTGGGCCAAAACGCCGGCTTGGGTAAATTTTGTGACACAAAAACAAAAACATAGATAACATAGAAAACATATACAACAAATTTACACAAGTTGTTTTGTACCCAATTATACACATTCCATTAAAGGCAAGCACCCTCAGCTACATATCATTCAAACTGCCGGTAATTTGGTTCTTTCAAAGGATGGTTATCATTTGTGATGCTGCTGGACTTCAAGAGATGTATTAGGTTTACCAAGGATCAGTTCTATCATTCAACAGCTCCAACTTCCTAAGAATCAGACTAAATTAGTGTGTTATCAGAGTGCCAAATGAACCATATTTACCCATCAATACTTTAATTAGTTCAGCTGTCTGAATGAGATGACCAAATGCAAAATGTGAATTGAAACTTTACAAAGATGCCGAATACCGTTTTCTTTTGATCATGAATGGACTTGTGAAACTTACGACTATGATTATACTGTTATCAAATGACTCACGTTCTTGGTAAATGACTCCTGGTTTTAATGGCATGGATGATGATACCAAAAGGCTAATACCTCATTTGATTCTCGTTTCTTGTAATGGCGACTGGCGTAGTTTACATAAATCCTGATTGTAGTGTATTTCGAATCTCGAATACTTTGTAAAATGATGTAGTTTACTAGGGCCTAACTAGGCTGCCTGGTCGATCTTGCAACCTATAACCAAACAACAGGTTTTGCGTTTCGTTTTTCGATCTTCTCAGTTACAAGCTCAACAACGTGCTACAGACAGTCAACTAACTAAAATATAAATGATATGTGGTATAATTCATAGAAAATGTAAAGTGTAAATAGTATACAAGTCAGTAACACATTACAAAATCAAACCTTTATAGTGTAAGATCAAATCAGCAGAATCGAGCGCAATTAATTACCGTTGACGCAAAGTTACGCCAATTGACGTACTAAATGGGGAAATTGCGCCTACTGGATATTTCGCAAATTGCGTTTTTGTGTTTTTATTGTAATGTTTTGTTTTTGTGCTACAACAATTTAATTTGTATTTAATCAATCGAATTCACTTTTGAACCAATGAAATGTCATTTGTCTTGAATACACTCATAGCACCAAATGACATTGTTGGTATCGTCTACGCAAAGCTGGTTGGAAACACTGAGTTTTTAGTCGTTGGCAAATCAAGTTGTATTGAGATATATTCCTTGCAAGGTGATCAACTAAAGCTGGAGAGAGCTATAGATCTGTATGATAATGTTTCAGATATTACAACAATCAAGTTATTCAAGTCTCAAAATGTGTTCTTAGTTGTTACTACAGGTTCAAGCAAGGTTTTTGTCATTGGGTTTGAGACATTACAGAAAGAGGTCTTGTTGGAGGTTTTTGATTTGAATACTGATGGTCATGATGGTACATTTTCAATTCAATCCAACACTCTGGTGGTGAATCAAAGGGACTCTTTGGTAGGGTACTTTACATTAGAAGGCATGGCGTGGTTTCATGAGATTGATGAAAGGATTTCGGAGATGGAGCTACAAGAATTTATACAACTGAAGAAAAAGAAGAAGAAATCATTATTTAAAAAGCCATTAGTAATGTCATTCCCCAAAAATGGAAGAGAAGCAAGGACACCAATGATAGTTGAGAAATTGAGTACATATGATGATGGAGACGAACCATTTATATTAGTTCTATACAGAGATGATCTATTTAACTACTATTTGAAAACTTTTATCAAGAAGGAGAATTCCTTGTTATTTCTGTCAAACCTTCAACTGGAAGAAGAGATCAAACCAATTTTGTTGAGCAGCACCATTGGATGCTTTGTGTTTGGTAAATCTGGGATATATTTAAAAACAGCTCCATATTACAATGCTGTTTCTCTATCCACAGTGCTTGATGCAGTTGAAGATACATCATTGGTCATCGACCACAACCATTCAAAGCAGTGTTGTCTGAAAAAAATGCTCCCAAAAGGTCATAGTTGGAATACCACTGCGGCTGTTTTTTTTGAAGGGAGTGATTCTGGTTCAATCAAGTTGGTGTTCATGTCCAACACGAATGAACTTTTCGTTTCTGAATTGCAAACGGATCTGGATCCTATTAAAGGTGAGCTTGTAATTAATTGTTGGAAAGTTGATAAATATGCTGGTGACTTAGACTCCTCCAAGATCATTACGCAGATGTGCTCTGATGTTTTTGCCTTGCACGGTCCAACTTCTTTTAGAGTTATCAGGCTAGACATAAAGAGAAAATCTTTTAAAGATCTTGATAGGAAAAAGTATATTTCTCCAATTCTTGATTTCAACATCTCTGGAACAGCATTACCAAAGATTCAAGTTTGCGGAGGAAGTGGATTAGGATCTGGTTACATCAATACGGAGTTTAAAGGATATAATGCTAAGCTCAGTAAAATTGGAAGGAAATTGCCAATAGAAACTGGTGTGCTGAATCTATGGATTTTTGATGACCACTTTGTTTTCAATTTATTTGACGCTGTTCGAATTTTCAAACTGGATCAAACTGGTTTCACGGAGGTTGATGATTTCCATGGTTTGAAAGAAGTTGATGGGAATCTTTTAGATTTGTCTTTATTTCATAATGAGTTGCTGATTGTTACAGAACGGGGTGTGTTTATTAACGGAAAAACTAGGTTCAACAGTGATATTAGTTTGGGTCATGTTGACAAGACTGGTAATATAACCTTTGTTTCAGGTAACACATTGATACACAAAAATGATAAACATTTAATATCCGATGATGCATCAACAATATATGCACTGAAACTGAACAAAGAAACCCATATAATGGTCGGTAATTGGGATGGATCAGTTTTACTGTTCGTTAATGGGAAGAAAAAGATTCTTAGAAAATCTCTGTTTGCAGTCAATTCTGTTTTGATCAAAAAGATTGGCAACTCCGTATGCTATATAACAGGTGACGCATCTGGTACCATTGGAATTAGCGTGGGTACCTCAACTGTTGACCTTAACATAGGTGATGCCCCTGTAACTTTGGTTGATTACACAGAGTTTTCGTTTCTTGCCTACAATGCTGAAAATGTGGTGAAGATAGAGCTTGATGAGATTGGAAACATTGTAAATCGGGGCTATTTGAACATTGGAGCTCCATATTTTATCAAATACCATTCCATTGATCAAAAACTAATTTGTTTTGAAAATGGTTACTTGAAGGAGATAGTTGTGAGCAATAATGAACTCAGTATATTGACAAATGAAACGTCGTTTCCCAAATTAGTTAGAAGAGCTGTCAAGTTTAAAAACTTTCTTCATTTGAGTTTGTTTGCATTGACCGGTTTCAGTTATGATAAGGTCAAGGGCCGAGAGGTTTGGAATTCAGAGTTACATGTTATTGACAATAATAATTTTGAAACCAAATTTGTTCATAAATTTGATCCTGGGATTGAAATCACCGATGTTGTTAACACTCAATATCACAAAGAACTTATTGATACATATGAAGAGGAGAACATTGGACTGGGTATGGAGAACGTGTTATCACAGTGTTTTGTTGTGTCGTGTGCTTACGGCTCTCAAGATGAACATGGTCCACCGTTGATGTTATTTTCAATTGACGAGCTTGGTCATTTACAATACCAATGCTCTTGTCCCAACATCAATGTCACATTTCAAAGCTTAACAAACCATGCTAATAGAATGATTATAGCCTCTGGTGATTCTGTGATTGCTTACAAAATTGAATATTCTATTGCTGATTCTAAGTTTTCATTGAAGAGAGTTTCTGATTCTTATCGCACTCGATATTTCACTTCTCATATTGAGTCTGTTGGTCCAGACATCATTGTTGGTGATTTATTAAAGGGAATATCGAGGCTTGAAATGAAGGTCAAGAAAGATATAGTTGGTGATGATGATTCAATTTTTAAATTTGAAGAAAGCTCTAAGGAAATGGAAAACATCCATTTTTTGACTGCGTTGGAGACATTTGAAAATACTGTTGTTACTGCAGATTCATTGAAAAATATAAAGGTTCATTATTTATCGGAGGATTCTAGTATTGTTGTCTCACAATTCAATATTGACGATCAGATCAATGTTATCAGAAAAATTGGCAATAACAGTTTGAATAGGGAGACATTTTCACAATTATTCAATGGTAATATTGAAGTAAACGGTCTTGAAGATATAGTGAATCTTTTTGTCTTGGGGTCTGTGAATGGTGGGTTTTATATTTTGAGTTTGATAACTGCAAGTGATGTGAACACAATATTAGAAAAATCACAAGAGACTATTGTTAGAGAATTGAAACCTATTTTATCCACAGAGCAAGATGAAGAAACGAAATTGGCTTCATTTATTGCCTTTAAATCGGTGAAAGGGTCTAAAAAGTGTTATGATAAAGCTCCGTTTGGTTTTATTGATGGTGATTTAATAAAGAGGTATGATAAGGGTCTTGGAGGTGAAATCATATCATCAAAATGTGTATTACTTTAGCTACAATTTTTGATTTAATGAATGAGCATGAAAAATTAATATCAACTTATTGATGTTATGTTATTGTATATTATACAAATGAATGAAAAATTATTGTAGTGCTGATTAGATTAATAAAGTTTCAATCTTGTCTTTAACAGCATAAATTTGGTTTTTCAAAGTTGAACCTTCATTAGTAGTGATTGAAGCAGCGATAACTGGTCTTGAAACACCACAAGCTCTACCTAAAGCAGTTTTAGATGGGACGAAAACGTATGGAACGTTTTTATCTTCACATAATAAAGGTAAATGTAACATAATTTCAATTGGTTCAGTGTCAGCAGCCATGATGATGAATTCAGAGATACCTCTGTTCAAAGTTTTGGTAGCTTCATTGGCACCTTTTTTCAATTGACGCAAGTTTTGAGCTTGTTGAGTAACATCAAGGATTTGTTGAGTTAAAGCAGAATCAGCTAATGGGAAAGCTTTTGGATTTGGAGCAGACATTTTTTTAATAATTTGGTAAAACTTGAATACAAATAGTTGTTGTTGTTATTGACAGTAGTGGGGGTTTAAAAAGAGGTTCCTTGCAAAAATAGCACTTTCTTTCTTTCAAATAGCTCGCCTCTAATGAGATATTGATCTGAAGAAAGGGAAAAGAAGTTGAAGGTAGAAGCTCATCTCTATAAATTTTTCTTTTTTCATATTGGCACATAGAAAAAAAATTTTCCATGGTGTGTCTCGAACCAGATATGAATTATTACCCTGCTATACTGACTTTATAGAAATGAGAATACGATTAAACTTCCCGATTAGGAAGTCTACAGGATGGAATTTGTACAATTCGTGAGAAACTCGATATAATACCCAAGAACCAAGGGAAAACTAATAATACTATATCATAATCACTTTTCTTACTAAAATCCCTTCATTTTCACCTCAATTCCCTTAAAAATACCATTGTTTTATTGCAAAAGTTCGCATCCATTTTCTGTCGAGACCCGGGTAAATTTCGAGATGTTAATTTGACTGCCTCCCTTTTTAAATCAACATTTTTTTTGAATTTGAGTGTATTTCAGGATTCAACTACTACAAAGTCGTATATTTGAACTACAATTAGTCTATTAAATCATATTCACAGAGTTACTTCACGATGTCTTCTGATCTTTGGTATGTTGCCTTGAGAGAGAATCTTGATGGGATCGATTGTGGTTGAGAAGCAATTGGTTGTTGATGAATTGGCAATGCGATTATTTGTTATCATTGAAGGGACATAAGTGTCGAGATGTTTCACCAAAAGCACTGGAATTTGGCACTTTATTGAGTCCTGGTACAAAGAGTAATGATAATGGAGGCGAATACACCCCATTGAGTCTTTTAATCGATACAATTGCTTTGATTCTAGTTGTTCATCGTTTATCTCCAGAAGATAAGGTGCCACGTTCAACCACAATTCATCTCATGATAGATTTACTTCATTTGAATCATTTTTCCTAACATTAGTATTATAGTCCAGTTTATGCCGTATGTCCTCCTTGAAACGTATTAGCTTTCGTCTTACTAACTCTCCATTTTAGCCATTCTTTGGTTCTATAGGTTGTGCTTCCGCCATCATCTTTACATGTTTTGGTGCTGCTTACGGTACTGCTAAATCAGGTGTTGGTATCTGTGCCACCTCTGTTTTAAGACCAGATCTTTTAGTTAAAAACATTGTCCCAGTTATTATGGCTGGTATTATTGCTATTTATGGTTTAGTTGTTTCTGTTTTAGTTTCAGATTCTTTAAAACAAACACAAGCTTTATACACTGGTTTCATCCAATTAGGTGCTGGTTTATCTGTTGGTTTATCAGGTTTAGCTGCCGGTTTCGCCATTGGTATTGTTGGTGATGCTGGTGTTCGTGGTACTGCTCAACAACCAAGATTATTTGTTGGTATGATTTTGATTTTAATTTTTGCTGAAGTTTTAGGTCTTTATGGGTTGATTGTTGCCTTATTATTGAACTCTCGTGCCAACCAAGATGTTGTTTGTTAATTGAACTTCATTAATTAGAATGAGATTAATCAAAAATTCATCATCTCTACCCACCTTCACACCTATCCAAAAAATATCTTCATATTATAGAAAAAGTGGAAACAATAAAAATTTGATCACCTGGTTGACCCAATAGTTTCTAATGTAATTTTTTTTGTTTTATTATTACTATCATTAATACAATTCAAAAAAATCTTCTATATAATTATTATTTTCATTTTTTATCTTTAATCGTCACTTTAAACTTTATTGTAGAGATGTATACACATACATGAGTTAGTTATAACTCTCTTCCATGAATGATCTACCTATTTCAACAGCAATATTTCTTCTCACTAATCTTAACAAAAGTGTTAAATCTGAAGGAATTGGAATCTCTGTTTCTTTTAACTGTTTAACCCAAAAACTTTCTGGTTTGTGTTTCAGCTTAGTTTCATCAACTGATATTTTGTATAAATGATTAGCTTCTTTTAAAACTTTTAATGATTTTTTACCCTTTTGATTTATAAATTGTTCATCAAATTCATCTAAAATCTTGACAACTGTTAATAACTCATTTTTGGATAAAACTTTTGGAGGCGTTAAAAAGATTATAAATGGTAAAATTTGGGAAATTAATAAACCAAATAATCTTGGAGGTAAATGTGGGAATTTCAACAATGATATTAATCTATTCAATGCCAAATTTAACGAACCTTCTTTCTTTAATTTCCAAAACTGGTACAAAATAGCATATGGTGCTAATAGTTGACGTAAAACAGGTGAAAGTTTTAAAGTTTCAGGATCAATATCTTGTATCACGATTGAATCATCAACAACTGCATTTATAATAATATCATCAATAGGTTCACCACGGATTAAAGAACTTTCAAAAATTAACCAACAATGATGTTTAACAAACTCAATCTCACCAGCACGTGCAAATAATGTTAGGGCTTCTAATAATAATCCATTACTTAATGATCTTTGTGCAGCAATTCTGAATATAACGTGTGCAATTTGTGGTAGTTTCAAACTAGCACATATAGTTAAAGCCCATTCAATATCATCATTTGTTTTGAAATTATATTTTGGTACATATTCAGCAATAACACTTCTTGCTGTTGGATTTCTTGATAATGCTAAAAGACCAATCCCCACAGGGATTAATGCCTCCACAGCTAAACAATCTAGAGCATGTCCATGTAACAAGAATTCAGAAACATTCCTTGTTGAAAATAAATCTTGATCTAATAATGATGCAAATGTTGACGAGATTTTACCATTTTCATCTTCATCTAATGAATAACCTCTTAATAAACCTTTAGCTTCACATAATGCAGAGACGTAAGCAGCTGTAGCTGTATTGAAAGAACTTAAAGATCTTAATACTTGGAGGAAATTACCTTCAAAGATATCAACACTTGCCACTTCCCAAACAACAGTTCTATCTGGTTGATGATGTTGTAACACATCTTGGAAATATTCATTCAATAACTCAGCAGATGGAATATGATAATAAATCAACCCAACTAATGCTTCATACCAAGTGTCTGAACTATCCAAAATAGCTGATTTATTACCTGCCAATATGCTGAAAAGGGTCTTGATGCTTTTAGTTAGTTCTGTGTTATTAGAGTTCCTTATTGAGGCATTAGAAGCAGCAGTAGCTGCAGCTTTTTTCCATTGTTTGAAAATATCAGGACTTGCTTGATTTGGGTAATTTCTTAATAAATTTTCAGCATCAGTAAAGAGGTTGAATAGATTTATATCCGTTTTGGACAAGTCTTGATAATTTGAACTTTTGATAGCTTCTGATGCATTTTGATATAAACCTCTGAGAACTAATTGGTTAACAAATTTCCAGAAAAATGGATGTTCATAAGGTTTAGCAGAGTTCATTATGGATTCACTTAATTCCAAACTTGGTTGAGGGTCAGCTCTATTGACCCAATTGGATAATAATGTTGGGACTTCATAATCTTCCGCAAAATAAACAGCTTTCAAACAGTTCAATATAAATAAACATTCCTCTAATTCAAAGATACTAGCGTCTGAATCTTCTTGATCTTGTTTGCGTTCAATGTATAGTTCTAATTCTTTTATAGTTAATGACATTGCCTTATTCAACACCTCTGTTTGCTCTTTCTGAGCATTCTTTTTAATCAACCCTATTGTTGCGACTGAGTAATATCTTTCATCTCCCAATGCTTCATATATGCTGTATAAACTTGAAATATAATCAGTGTAAAGTGGAGATGAATCGAATTGAGGGATTGTAGCTGGATATAGTTTAGTTTCTTGAGGGAAAACCTTGATTTCCTTGTCACTAGTTGGATCTTGTGAAATGAATCCAACACCATTTATACCATTTGGATTCAATTTGAACTTGAGTATTCTCGAGGTTTTGCTCCATTGCTCAACACCACCTGCCCCAATTGGCGCATCATCAAATCTCTTCAGCAACACATTGGATACTGGGTCCAATTCTTGATCTAGTTCAGAGTCTTCATCTTGATCACTTTCGTCATCGACAAAGTCGAATGTTTCATCCATTAAATCAACATCATTAACCTGGGGATTCACCATGGAGTCATCTTGATGGATCTGAAATGCCATTATTCACCACCAAAATCTCTTGAAACTGAGCTTTGAACTTTTAAAAGTTTTGATGTTTTCTTTCAAAAGTGTAAACAATTCGATCGATCTCAAATTTTTGGCATTTTGCGGGTAAAGTTCGCGAAAATGATAGTAGTAAAAAAAATTATCGTGAAGCTCATCTCATCAGTAAAAATTGGCTGAATCAGGTTTAAAACCAGGGATTAAAAAGGGTATAATGGCTCAGGTAAGTGTTATAGAATTGAAGATACTTGTGTGAGAACTGTATGCTAACATGAGGTTTTCTCAATAGAAAGAGTGGTCAGCTGAAGGGATCACCAGATTCTTGAGATCCAAAGATACATCCATTGAAGATATAATCCAAGTTTCAAACGATTTATTGGATGATAAGCTGGATGTTTACTTGCCCAATAAAGTTATTTTTGTATTCGAATTACTGTGTGATAGGTTAGGTGACAATAAATACAAGAAATATAGAGTGAATCCTGAGATATGGTTACTTTTCAACAAAACATGGACATTATTGGATTCTCAACCAAAGATTAGAAATCGTACTTTCCAAGGGTTAAGGTTCGGTGAAGCACTAGCATCTGCATTAAGTCATACTGAAAGTTCCAAGCAATTTTTGGAAACCATCACAACTACAATCAATTTTGTCAGATTCAATTCAGTAATCAGTAATAATGTATTTGACTTCTCACTAGACATATTGACTCAATACTTGGAATTATTGAACAAACTTTCAGATGAGCTAGAAGAAGAAGAAGTTTCTATAAAAGTCAATGGGATATCTTCATTTCTACAATCAATAATAAGTACAGAAAAGACATCTAAGAAATTCACAACTAATTTTGCATCAACTTCATTACCATCAATATTGAGATTGTCAGAAAAAAGACAACAACAATACCCACAATTGTTAGCATTGATCAAGAAAATATTATTGTCCAAAGAGCAACAAGAATCATTAATACCGAATTTGGTATCACTCATAAATACGAAACCTTCAACAGGCGCCATTGTTAATTATTATAGAATCATCATTGACACAATTTCCAAGAATGACATTGAATCCGCTGAAAAGATGTTTACTTTAATTACAGAAAAGCACCCAACTGCATCTGAGCAATTATTAGGATATCTTTCAAGCATCAAAAGAACTTTATCCCAAACATTTCTGGATACTATTATTGACAAGGAGTTTTCAAATAATCAACAAAATTGGAACCTGGTATCTTCTGTTGTGCAATTGGATATTGAAATTGGTATCAAGAATTCAGAAAAGATAATGACAAGTCTCGAGGAACAAGTTTATGAAGAGGATTTGAAACTTGGTGAACAGCTAGTGAACTCTTTCATAAGAGCTAGAGAACTTGTGAACTTCTTTGAATTATGGCTAAAGGTGATCAAAGCTAATCCAACTTCAAGATGGTTGAAATCGGAATTCACTGAAGTTGTCTCTCATAATATTCATGTTTTATCATTTTCACAATTAAAGACCTTGATTGATCTTTTGTTATCATCTGATGTTGATGTTGCAGAACTCACTTTATTAAATACTGTGGTTCAAGGTTTGTTCAAAACTCAAGATACAGTACTTGTGCAACAAGCCAGAGAATTATTCAGTCCAATTTGGAGCATTAACCAAGACCAGGATCAATTGTGGTATCTTAAATTCCAACTTTTATGTCTTTATGAAGATATTTTGGACTCTAGTGGATTTGAAAAAATTATCAAGGATTCAAAATCTCCAAAAAATATTAATCATTATTATACATTGTTCCGTACTAGAGAAATTTTTGAATATGATATTTCACCACTTGCACCAAAATTTCTAAGTTTCTTGAAGAAATCAAAACTAACATCTGAAATCTTGCAAACTGTATTCACTCGTTGGTTTGTGCTTGTAAACTTGTTATTTACAAGTGAACAAATTGAGCAGATTGTTGATTTATTACTATCTGATGTGAATTCTGCATCAAAGATATTTGAAAATGATTTATTATTTGAACAACAAAAGATTACAGAAACTTTAATCAATCAAATCAGTTCTTCTTTCAGCGATAAGAAAGCTGATAAATCATTTAAGATCCAAGTTTTGCAATTGATTCCAATACAATGTTATCCAAGAAGATTAAAATCATTGATACTTGATCAATTAGTTGACGAAGTTTTAAGCAAGCATTCATCAAACAAGCAAATTATCCTTGAAACAATTCAACACATTTTACAAACACCTACATTCAGATCAAAGATTGAATCAGACATTTCAACAATTTACAAAATTGTGGACACTTTCCCAGAAACCAACCTTTTTGAAAAAATATGGCCTCATTACATTCAACAAATCAAAGAAACAACAAGTCAGGATTTCATAAGTTCTATAATTGATCATGTTACTCAATCATTTTCTCAAAACAAGAGTAATAAACTTTCTTCATCTTTTTACATTGGATTCACAATTTTGTCAAACCCTCCATGCACTGATGCTTCCAATGTATTGGAATTGAAATCTGCATTTGTCAATGCATCCAAGAGGTTATTAAATTCATTCATTGATAAGTCCAAAGGTAAAAATTCAGAAATATCATGGTTATTAAATGTCTTGTACCAATTAAACCTAAGTATTGAAGATTTCAAGTTGTTGAAACCATCAATTCAAAATTTCGGTAAGCAATTGACAGAGGGTGATAATGTCGCAAAAACAAATATTTTCTTGTTGTTTTCAAAATTTCCACAAACTGGTGATTTTGCCATTGAATATTTTGAAGCTTTATACATTGTCCTAAGGGATTCAGGGATCTCCAGTGAAGAATTGTTGAAAGGTTTAGGAAATGTTGTATCTTCATTAACCCAAGAGGAATTTTCAAAATCTTTTAAAGTATTGATTGAATCATTCAATGATAATAGTGACAATTCATTATACTTTGTTGAAATCTTGTCAATTTACTGGAAATTCTTCCAACGTGATTCACCAGATTCAATTAAATTCTTCATCAATTCCCTTTCAACTGTTTTACTCAATTTCCATAAAATTTCTCATTCACAAGGTTTAATCCACATTTTAAACTCCATCAAATCATTACTCGTTGAGAAAACATGGATCATCACACAATATGGATTAGAATTAATCATAACGTTATTATCCAAAACTGCAGATTCACTACTCATTTCCAACAACATCCATAGTGAAGAAATTTACCAATCCCTCACAACTACACTATCCACCATATTATTGATCCAGAGATACAGATTGTCAAATCGTCATCATCTAATCATTTCACTATTCAAATCATTATTAGCATGTTTATCAAAACGTCAACATAATGGGGTCTTATCCAGTTCCATCAATGCAGGTGAGAAGTTTGCAAGAGTATTGACAAATCTATGTGAACCTAGCCAACATAGTTTCAAAGAAGCTTCTAATGGATTAAACTCTTCAACTTCATTGGCCAAGAAGGCTCTTAGAAAGCATTTAGCAGTGTTGTTATTATCCTATATCTATTTTGCACTGAAGTATTCGTTTGATTCACATGTTAGAGAGGCTATATTACCTGGTGTGTTCAGTATGTTTGATGTGTTGTCACAGGATGAATTGGTTCTTGTTAGTACTTCGTTAGATTATTCAGGGAGAACTTATTATAGATCGTTATATGATGATTACAAAAAAATTGGGAAATGGAAAACAGATTGAATAAAGTGTTTATTGTTGATCTAGTTGAGTATAACGACCTCTTGAAGATGTTAATTTTATAATGATTCTTTGGTAGAACGTTGTGATTATTTGATCAATATGTTGGATCTTGTCCCAGATTAAATCATCTTTCTGGAACTTCAATTCATTTGTATCTTCATGATGATGTGAATGATGTAAATAGTATTCATATTTTAGGATGTCCTTTCTTGTAATCAAACCTTGTAGTAAACCTTCATGTTGGACTAGTATACATTTCGGTCCAACTTTATGGAAAACATCCAGCACTGTTTCTAATGGAGTGCCCAATTCCACAGATATTGGTGCTTCATTTATATAATGACTGAAATCTAGACAGTTTGTTTTATTTGAAGGAGTGAATTTGCATGGTATATCTGGTGATGATGATGATTTATCTAAAACTGCAATTATTTCATCTCTTCCAATTGTTCCCTTAATCAATGGATTTTGCAAACTTTGAATTATGGGGAAAGTTTGGAAGTCAGTATCGGAAATGATAATCCTCAAATTTTCCAAAGTCAACCCAGTTTCAGGCAACGAAGCAGTCTTCACACACATTGCATCATCAACAGGATGTTCAAAAAAATCATGATCTTCATGAGGATCAATGAATGGCAACCCATTGAAAACAATCATTTGATCAGCAATCCCACCTTTCCCATACTTATCATTAATGATCTTTGTCACAGCGACTGTAATCATTGTTGGAATGATATATTTCAAAGCACCAGTCAATTCGAACATAATCACCACAACGGTGACAGTCAAATGAGTGATCCCACTTAGAGCAGCACCTGCACCCAAGAATGCATAAGTCCCCGGCGTGATACATTTTGAATTATCAGCAAGACAACCAGTTGTGAAGTATTTTGAATTGGGGAAATTCTTGTGGGCAATTTGAACCAATATACCCAGGGCTCTACCGAATGTTGCTCCACAGGCCATTGATGGGACAAATATACCAGCTGGGACTTTACAACCATAAGTTAGGATGATTAAAACCATTCTAATGATTGTTGCCAAGATCAGGGTTGTTAAAGTGTTGAAGATTTTATAATTTGTGGAAAGGTTGCAAATTTTATGATTTTCAAAAGAATCATTACAAGCTTCAAATAATATTTGCATGCCTTCAGTCATATCCAATTTTAAAAAATCATTAAAATATGAAATGACAGATGTTATTAAAGCTAATGTGAGGACTTCCTTCATTGCGAAATTTGTAAGGAATTTCCTTCTGAAACTAACCGTCTTGATATTGAATTTACTAATTAGGATACCGTATCCACCTCCAAATAATCCCAAGATTATAAAGAATGGGATCTCTAAGAAATGCCAATCCTGATCATAAGAAACTTCAAACATAACGACTTGCCCAGTTCTGAAAGGATTCATCAATTTCAATATGAACACTGCAACTAATGAACAATAATAAGATTCCCACATTGTTGACAACTTAAACATGTTTGAAATCTCCTCAATGGAGAACAAGACACCACCCATTGGACTACCAAACGCAACAGCAACACCAGCAGCACTTGAAGCAACCAATATGTTTTTAAAAGTCAAGGATGAACTTGTCTTTGAAGATTCACGTCTTAGCAAGATTTTGGAGATAATACTCCCCACACAAACAGCATAATGAACAGAGGGACCTTCTTTACCCACACTTAGCCCGGAAGCAATGGCCAAGGGTAGCCCAATTGCCTTGATTATAAAAGTCCAAGTGTTTAAAAACCCACTCAGGGTGAAGCCTGAGACTATGCATTTGATCTCTGAGATTCCTGAACCAGCAGCAGCAGGCGCATAGTGTAGCACTAACGAACAAGCAATAAACCCCAGTGTTAACGAAATGGAAATGAACATTATATAGTTGAATGGTGCAAAAGATGAATATTCCACCCAATTGGAACATTGAGATTCGTTTAATTCACCCCAGCAGCAGAAATTCCTATTTAGATAGAAATGTGAAGAACAATAACCGGTTCGTAAGTTTGATAGATATTCAGTAACGATGTTCAAACTCCCAGCGACAACACCGATAGTTATACCGACCAGCGTGAGTATGATATAGGTCTGTAAGGATTGGTATATCTTCAATAGTTTGAAGTTTGATTGTGTTTTCTGTAGGAATAGTTTTCTTTTATTACTCTGTAGGTTGTCATTGACCCAGTCTATGGTTTTGAAGTCGTTGAACTTTGCCAGCTGGGGGATGTTGGAGTCCCATGGCACTGAGTCGCCAGTAACATCTATCTGGTCCAGTTCTAGTTGGAAGGACGAGCTGCTGTGTGTCATTGAGGCATGTTTTGGTGATGTTGTTGATACGTTGCAATTCGCGAAATGCTGATTTTCATTTTCTGATTTTCTGATTTTTAAAAGTTGTTTTGTTTCTTGACCCTTGAGATATCGAAATACGTACAAAAAGTTTGATCAAAAAGTGCACTTTTCTCAATTACACAGGACTTTAACTAAGCTAATTGCTAATTGCATGAAAGCTATTGAGCAGTAATAGAAGCTCAAGTGAGTACTACTGAAGAAGATAATGGTGATCTGTATTCATCAATACTCTTTACTGGCTATTCACGATCAAATGGATTCAATACTTGGTTTAATTCTCTGTTTTAATCAAAAAGGATTCCAACTATAAGAAATACACAATAATTTTACACATTCTAATCACCAAGTCGTAATCAATTAGTACTGATAATATACTCTCACCACAAGCTCCTGGTAGAACCCAAATTTGTTAGGGATTTTTTTTTTCGCACACAAAAAAAAAGAATCAACTTGAAATCCCGTGAGAAAATGACAGATCCCCGATAAAAAATGACAGATTTTGGTTGGGAGGATCAAAAAAGCCAAAAAATCTGAAAAGTGCTGATATTTTTTCAAAAATCTAAAAAAAATGACTAAGACCTGAGATTCTAACGCGAGTTTGCCAAATGGTTTCCAGGATATCTCAACGCCAACGTTTCCATATTATGAGTGACTGCTTGGGATGAGCACTGCATTGGCTTAGGTTATGAATGATTGAAGTTTGTTTCATTTTGGAGCCGTGAATGTCCTTAACTTTGGCGTTTTAGTTGAAAAGTTGGTGCTAAAGTTTTGACAATTTAGTACAAAATCTATAATAGTTAAGGGTATGGAGGTCGTAAAAGGTTTGTGATAGATACTACATGGAAAACAGCTATTTGAAATTAGGGAAATATATTTGGTTTAGTTTCAGAGTGTCTGGTGGCTCTGGAATGTTTGCTGTATTACTGCTGAATTTTTGAAAAATAGCCTGGAAATAAACTGGCCAACTTCTCCACGCGTTATATGAAGCGTCAACGCTGGAGTGTATACATGTTCTATATTTATGGATACCTAGAGAGCAGTGGCCTAACATGGGGACCTTTTTAAGAATTAGTTCAAAGTCAATTGGTGATGAACCTGAACGTTTCACAGCTGATATTTTGACATTCATGACTATGCGGGCCAACCAATAGCTTCACCGCTCCACACCAACAGATTATTTCTGGAATATGTGCGAATAGTGAACTTTCGATGCTGGGAAATATGCTGAACTGTTTTTTGAGTGTAAAAAATGGGTCGAAGGGAAAAATAAAGCCACTGCTTATATTGGTTCCCTGCGGAGCTAATCTGAAAAGCGAACCGCAAAATCTTGAGACAATATGTAACCACAAGAGCAACTTTTGAAAGTCCATGAAGTACCGCTCTGTACTCTAGATATGCTGCTGTATAATTTCTATTATTCAATGAGAATTTTAAGTGAGATCTGGCTGAAATGTAGAAAGATATGGTGATAGTTACAATTGTAAGAAGGTCCTATCTTGGTGCACTAATTTCGTATATCTGTTGAGCTTTCTTTTTTCCAGTGCTTATATGAAAGTGTTGTTCATATACCATTGTATCTTAAAGTACTTGAAGTATCTCATTTGCACAACGTTTTGGCTCCAAAACATTGATGACAAAATCGTCAAAATTCACTTAAATTTTTTGTGTCAAAATATTTTTGTGTCATCTCCGAACCTGACAAAAAAAAATTTCACTTCAAATTTTTCAAAAAAATTTCGCTAAGTCCTGAAACTTCATGTTGACTTTCCATTGCAAAACGTAGTCTAGAGCCATCACCTTTGCTTCTATTTTTAAGCTCTAAATTGTATTATGTCCCTAATATATGGGTATAATGACTCAGTCTGTTCGCTGTTGCATATACGCAGTGAAGAGTCTTATAGAGGCCAGTTGTCCATCTGAAGTGCCGAAGCAGTTTTGAATTTTCCATATGTAAACCCTTAAAAAGGGGCCAGAAACCCTATAACTACAGAGATAACCATGATAGAACTAATTGAGAAGCTGCGTATGACCTTATTAATTGTTTCTGAGTCTATTGGGTTCATTAGTGCTGGTTAAAGTCAACTTCTAAACGGTTGAAGAGATCACGTTTTATAGGCGTCAACAAATAGGTATTTATGACACAATTCGATGGGACAGTTCTTTCCCAAACGTACAATGCAGGTCCTCTAGAGTAACTACAAAATATATTATTCTTGCTCTTGGTAATCCGTTTGTAAAGTAAGATCAAAAAGCTCTTTTCTATTTGACAAAACTTCTGTGGGAATAATGCATATGTTTTGGAAAGGCAGCTCACTGAATTTATGGACCAATAATTGAATTTAAAAAGCCATTGAATCATTAATTATGCGTTTCCTATTCAATGCTAAATCTTGTAAAATATCAGTTATATAGTTGGTTTGCTCTTAATATCCAATTGTTTAATGGTCGATTGAACATCGAAGAAGAGTCGAAATTTCTTGCCGGGTTTTGCTCTTCAACCCATCCACTAGTAGACCAAAAAGATACACTATGACAATAAGAAATGCCTTAAAACTTTAAAGTATCAAAGAGAAATCTATGTCTGTCTGTAAATACCTGAAAATAAGCAGCTGAATCCAGATCACTATGTTTGATACGGGTCTCAGACCTGCTCATTAGATTGGTTCTCTGTTCAAGAACATGGCCGTTTTACACTCCCTCAATGCTCTTGGTAGCGAGATCAGTTTCACAAACACCCAATTACAACTTCTTGAACCTGAAATACTTCTACTTCTCGTGTTGTGACTGTATTAACTCGTATCAACACGTATGTGTCAAACTCGCGTCTATTCCATATTCTAATTGTGGCCTCTAACAAATATATTTGAAAAGTAAATGACAGAATATCCTCTACTGTGTGTATATAAGGTAATTCCGATGTTCTATTAATATACATATAATGTTACAATTAGTGGATTCTTGATTCTTCTTATAGTTGATGTGAAATGTTGAGTATTGATGAATTGTGCATAATTGGTTATTCTGGTTATGTAATACCTGACATTCCCCCCCTCATTTCTGAGTATTTATTGAATGTAATAATATTAAATATGATGAAACTTGATTTGGAACTATATTGTGTTGTCTTTTGTTAACCGGTGTTCAATTGGTTGTGATTGAATATGAAAGAATGAGTGAAGTACCTATAGATTTAAAAAGAAATGATTCTTGAATGGTGTGGAGGTTAATGTCTTTTGAATTTCAGGACCTGAGTATTTCTTGGTGAGAAAATCTGAGCAGTTTGAGATACCTGAAATATGATGGAATGTAACAATGTTATCTTCTTGTAGCTATTTAAGTTGTTTAAAA
>NW_017567115.1:890133-920654 GCF_001661255.1 Hansenula anomala
GTGTGTTTTCAGATGTTGATGCAGCATGTGATGCAGAAATATTGTTTTCAATTGCTGTAACACGAGGATTAGCCTTGGTTTTTCTGGCTGGTTTTCTGGTTTTGGTTACTCTAGTTGTTGAAGAGGTTGAAGAGGTTGAAGAGGTTGAAGAGGTGTTTCTTCTATTGGAGTTTCTTGTGACAGCCATTGTTTCTAGTTGATGTTGATTTAATGATCACTTGTTTTATTTTATTCGTGGTTTTAACCTGACAGAATATCCTCTACTGTGTGTATATAAGGTAATTCCGATGTTCTATTAATATACATATAATGTTACAATTAGTGGATTCTTGATTCTTCTTATAGTTGATGTGAAATGTTGAGTATTGATGAATTGTGCATAATTGGTTATTCTGGTTATGTAATACCTGACAGTAAACAAGAATTTTCATTGGAAAAAAAAATGTAAACAAACATTCAAACACTCCCTAATTACCAACTGTCTTTCCTTCAAACACCTTAGAAACAATATGACACTTGCAGAACTCGAAGCAAGTGATATCTCGGACGCTGAGCCAGAGGAAGAAACAGCAACAGAGGTAGCAATAAAGCAAAGTTTTGGCGCAAGTCTTTCACATGAGCTTGGAATTGATAAATCAACAAGTGCTGATTCAACTGATGAAGATCTTGAGTGCTGCTTTACCAACACTTTTTCAACCCGTTTAAATGTTTACAGCGCTATAGGAGTTGTGTCTCCTTCCCACCGTGATCTGAAGCTGCTTTTAAATCTCCCATTTTTTAGATCAGATCTTGAAGATCCAGAAGAAGTTTCTAAGTTGACGCTAGAAAGTGCTGATAAAGCCTATTCAATTAACTTCAAATTATTTAATGTAAGTAAACATATGTGGATTTGATATTATCTCATCTAGGGCATCTTGAAGTGAAGTTATTTGAACTAACATATCCAAATAGAAATTTATAAAGAACATTGTGCTCTCGGTCGTTCTATTGAGAGGTATCAATATGGAATCAATGATGATTAGAGACATTTTGACAGATAGCGAGATACGCTCAATTATAAATCTAATCATAGATAACATGCCTCAATATTTCTATCTTGTTTCAACAGATTTAGGTAAAAAACCTTTTGTTCATCCAAACTCCAAGCTTGTGATTGAACTTTTCATACAGAAAGAATATAAAGCAATAAGAAACAGTGTTATCCAGTCAATGATAAAGAGAAAAATTATTAGGGACGACTACATTGAGTCAACACAAAAAGCTGAAGCTTCTTTTTATTTGTCAAAAGTGAAAAATTTGGTGAACAGAAGGTACCTTAACGTCCAAGATAACTGTGCATATAATTTTTTTGAAGCTACAACCTTCTCAGATGTTCAATCTTGTATCATAAAACCCAATCTAGTTGTGGGGACTGAGAGCTACAAAGACTGCTTTGATAAAACACTGTTTGAAAACCAAGAAGCGTATGAGAATTATATCAGCTCATTGACCAAAAGAAAATCATCTCACCTTTGTGCTTCGGCAGTTATTTGGCAACATCCAAAGCCTGATGCTAACGTTTCAATTCCAAGGAATGAACTCTGTACCAGCTATCCACTAAAGATTGGAAATAACTTACATTTCATTGATACAATTCATACTGCTATTTTCAAAATTTTGGAAAAAGAAAATCTAGAAAGTTTCCCAAGAAATTTAATGATAACACATAGGTTAATTGGTGGTCATAATTGCAGAAGAATAGACGATGGAATTGGTGGATCAGATGGAAAAATATGCATTATTGATAAGGAAATTGACCTTATAATTGCCAATACGTACAAGTATCATTCAGAATTTTTTGATGTTTCATACATAAATGGAGCTAGGGTGATCAGCATATCGTGTGTTAATGATAACCAATTACTGGTTTACTCTGATGAAAGTATTGTATCAGATGGTCAGGAAGCAGATAATCTCAATAATGTTAACAACGAGAACCGTGATAAAAATGATGCTGGTAATGACAATGACCATGCAATTGCTCGCGGTATTAACGAATCTGAGTCTCAACAACCACAGCCACCAGTCAATGAAACTGAGGATGAAAGAGAAGCTCGTTTGAGTACTCTGTTTGCCAGATTTGAGCATGATGATGAAAATGATTTTGATTTGGGTGAAGACACCGAACGAGTGCAAGATATCAATCACGGGGATGAAGGATCAAATGATAAATTCAATCAAATTTCAAGCTTTAGAATTTTTAGATTTATGAAATACTTCACTAAAGAGATTGTTACAAACAAATTTACAATTCCAATTCTAAAAGCTTTCAACACATACACCAAAACCAAAATCACTAAAGAGAAAACAGATGAATACATTAATGATCTCTGTGATTTAAGTCTCACCACAAACTATCCCAGCTTCAGAACCTCGAGTAAAAGAAAAGCTAGCAAAAATTACTTTTCAAACATCAGAGTTAAGAAGAGGATGAAAATGAAAATGGATGAACTGGAAAGGCTTAATAAAGACAAATTTGAGAAATGTGGTATCATGGGGGAGAATTTGACCAATGTACCCATCAACCATACAGATATGGGTTTTGTTAATGAATATACCACTAGTGCTAGTGATATTGGTGGGAGTAATGATGATTCTGGTGACTTAGATCCATCAACAGAACCTGGTGTTCAAGAAGAAGAAGAAGATGATGATGATGATGATGATGATGCTGATAAGATCAGATTGACTCTTAAAGAAACCAAACACATTGCTAGTGCTCTATTTTTAAAAAATAGAAAACCCACAGATAGGTTTATCAACCAGTTCCGAGATCTTCTTGATTGGACTGGTGAAACTAGTAAGATATTGGTCTGTACCAAGTGCAAACATGGGATAAACTATTGTGCTTCGGGGATAGATAATGAAGCATTTTGTGCTCAAAATGCTCCCCAATCAGGATCGTTACATGGAAATCCAACTGATTATTGGATTTGCCCAACATGTGAAGTCGCAAACCCCAGAAGCAACAAACTAGGTGATACTTTGGCGTTTGATTATCTTACCCCGAAGCTACTCATTCAAGCTCTTATGGGTCAGCAGCAGATAGCTGCTGAGATCCACAAAAATTATGATCTTTATTTTCAAGATGAAGCTGATGATTCACAATATCATACTTTCAGCAATTCAGAGCTGGCTCAACAATTGAAAACTGCCAATGTCAAAACTCACCACACTCATGAAGGATACAAATCAACAAACTCAAAATACTTTGAGCCTGATACAATAAGATTAACCGCACATATCTCATGTGATGGCGTTGCTGTTAAAGATAAGTTATCTGTTGTTCCATTTTGTCTTAGAATTGAAGAGCTTGGTGTCTTTAGTCGAACAATCCGTCTAATGGTATCCCCAGAGTTCAAGAAAAGAGAAGTCTTCAATCTGCAAAATCTAGGAGAACAGAATCATGAAAAGGTGTTTCTGACAGACTTGATGTTCAGAGTTATACTTGATGATTTTGCCAGAATTTCTTCTGATGGCATACTTGTTTTTGATGCTTTTGTCGGTAAAATTGTTAAAATTCACATTTCTATTGTATCTATGTGTGGAGATTTCATTGCCGTTTCAAGAATGGCTAATAATAATGGGCCTACGTCACTTGCTCCATGTCCACACTGTGTTATAATGAAGGATACCATAGATAAAAACTTGGGTGACATTGATCTAGATTTGAACTCAGAGTTAGAAGAAAGGTCTACAGTCATATTAGATGATATCACTGAGTTCAAAAAGTTTGTTAATAAAAGAGGTACTTTAAAGTCAAATGGTGGCTCTGTTGTTACTAGAGGGTTCTATAATTTACAAAGAAAAGATGAAAAGTTTTATGAAGCTGCTGCAAAATTATTGAACTCAGTTCCAGATGCTGAAAAGATTCTAGGGTTCTCGAACATAAGCTCTTTGTTTTGCCATGACTATGCATTTGGTTTACAAGGAGGCTATTCGTTAATGTTTGATAGTATGCATTATGTTGAAAATATCTGCAAAAAGCTGAGAAAGAGATTGTGCCATATTTATGGAGGTTTTGTTCACCTCAATATTATTAATTACCCAAATGAGTTTGGTGAAATTCCCACCAGTTTTAATAAATCAGATGATAAATCAAGATTGGATCATACAACACATTGTAAAGCTGAGCAAGAGATGAGTTTGGTGGTATTACTAAATATAATGATTAATAATGACACTAGAGCGGGAGATCAAGCTGAAATACAACTGCCTGGTGATTTTAAAAGAATTTTTGATTTAAATTTTTTGATAATCCATGTCATCTCATCCTATCACGTTTTAAAATCAGATCTATCTTATTTTGATACACTCATAAAGGAATTTATAACAAAATATGAAGGTGATTTATGCAACAGAAGTCAAGAGTATTGGCAAGAACTCCAGGATAATATAAACTCCAAGTACGGCTTGAGAGGTTCAAAGCAAATTGAGCTTGAAAGAATGACATCAATATATTTACACACACTTTGCCATGTTACTGAACTGATAAAATTCAAAGGCCCAATTCACAATTACAACTCTTTCGACCTTGAGCAGTTGATGGGTGTGATCAAGAAGGCATCTGCAAACGCCACGTTCAAAACACTGACCAATATATCAAACAAGGCAGTTTTTTTATATAATATAATGGAAATTATGAGTATCATCCTTCAACAAGATGTCAACTTAAGCAAACTTGAACCGGTACAAACGTTTGAAGAAATATTAGACATTTACAAAATAAAGGCAATAGCATGTGAGACCATTAATTTGAAAAATGATCAATCATTTAAAGATAAACTAGCTCAACTTGAAAAAAGAAGAACCGATGATGATGATTGTACTATTGAATTAACCTCAAAAAGTAATATAAATCAAATTACAATCAAAGAGTCACAAAAGGTCAAGACAAATTATGATTATTTGAGAAAGATACCTATTGAAAGACAGCTCAGAACAACTTTAAAAGCGTACACAGATAAAAAATATGAAAACTATAAGGTGTCTGATGATGGCTACACATTTGTGAAAAACTTCAAACTAAACTCAAATATATTCTTACACTATAGTGAAAGTATAAGCCCAGTATCAAGGTATCCATTGAATGCTGAGTCAAATAAAATAGAAATAACACCATCAAAGTTCAACCCCCTACTATGCCCAAAAAACAACTCAATTTGTTTATTAAAAAATTCACTGAATAATTATCTCCAGGATACAACACAGTCAGCTCATGGTGGTTGTAATATAGACTCCATTAAAGTGGGTGTTCTATTAGAAATAATAGAATTCAGAATGGTGCCAATTAACCAAAGAAGAAACCTCAACAGAGAATTACCTGAAAGTATAAACATCGCAGTGGGTAGGTTCCTGGTAATTGACAACTTGGAAGAAAGAAAACATGATAGATTTCATCTTTCATTTTGTAAAAAGTTAAAGGATGTTGCCAATACAGATTTGAATAAGGTTGAGCTGGTTAATCTAACTGATGTTCTTGGTCTTTGTGGGCAACTAGTGGTTAAAAATGATTTCAGTAAATTCAATGTTAAAGAAGATTTGACTAACCTTGAGCAAATAAACAATAATGATTATGTTCACTATTTCATGAAACAAAATACCATCAACTGGGCAAAGTTTGCAGAAGCTCATCAAATAGTCAGATAATGAATGGTGAGTATAACACTTCTAGAACCTTCAAGATATCCAATATACTAACCACTCCAAAATCCACAGTTCATTTCAATTGAATTTGTGTAGATTCTGATCAAATGGCAGTAACAACAATATAGCCATTATGGATCTAATAACAGCAGCAGATTAAATAACAGCTCCAGAAATAACAACAAGGGCCATCAGTAATTCTAAATTCAAAGTGCAATCAATTCATCCATCCAATTCAAGGTATCAGAATCAGTTTCAGCTATATTGACCTATCAAACAAGAGTTTTCACTAATGTATCACTTGCAATCAAGACTATCAATGCACCATATCATCAAAAGGGGTCTAATGCTTATGGCTAACAGCCTGTAAGCTAAATAAACAGGGCAAATCAATCAATAATTGAGATCTATTTGGTTGAACCCTTGAATATTGAGCTTGAGCAATGAACAAAGATGACACCCCTATTGCCTAGCTATACAGCAGTGGCATTCCAAAATAGTACGAAGAGTGTATAATTGAATCAAAGAGAAGTCTATGCTTGGGTTAAGAACGGCAGAAGCAACGTAGCAAGGCCTATCAGTAGTTCAAGTTGATGCTTATTCTGGTGTTGTGAAAAGGACCTCTGTATATCAATCAAAAAGAATACGATTCTCTCATCCAGTGACATTTCCCAAGTGAACAAAACAAACTTTAGCACATCAAGAATCATGAGTCATGTCTTACTTAATAATTAGTGTGCGTGGTGTTGATTTATAAGGCTTTTCCCACCACATCGTTTGTCTATAGTACTACGCGTAACGCGATTTTTTTTTCACTTTTCATTTTTCCCATACTGAAAAAAAATCGAATCAACTGAAATACACCTTTGTCTGGCTCTACCGATTTCATTTTTTTTGTATGGCAAAAAAAATAAAAAAAAGGGCTCTAACAGGCGCTGGGCGCACATTGTTCACTTGTCCACGGTTATGAAGCACTGTGACCATGGGAACATTTTAAAAATTTTCTCAATGTTTTTGACGATAATGAGGATTCAAAAGTATCATCAACAGTGTTAACAGTTCTCCCGTGTTTTTATCCATCTCCTAGGCAGGGTCCTATTTAGTAAGCGTTTAAAATGATCTCGGCTGAAACATATAAGTTTAAAAATTTTAGAATTGTCTTTGATTAGTATAGAATCTCCAGTTTGAAAAAAAGCTGATCCTGGACTTAGATGAGCCCATATTATAATGAGCCATCGACCCAGAGAGCCTTGTTGTTATTGTGCAGAAAGATCTCTATATTCTCTGAGTTGAATAAACTATTAGTTATGAGGTGTGTTGATTATATGGTGTTTTATAATTGGATGTCTTTCTTCTTAAGGTTGTCCAAATTTATATACAAAGTCCATGACACAATACCACTAATGACCTTCACCGTACCTAACATTGTTACATTCTCTGTTTTAGCAAAGCAGGATGTCAATAGTTGGAATACATGCACTGATTTTATGTTTCATTTAAAGTAATTGTAGAGACTATAAATACATTGTTCATTAATATCTTGATCTCACGCAATTCTCACAGCTACCAAAACAGAAAACAGATATATCTCAAGATCCAATCATTATCATGGAGATAAGTGCCACGACAATACTACAAGTCAACTCTTCGACGTCGTACTCCACCTCTTTAATTCTACGTCCAATCGTGTTTAGCTCTGTACATTGATTCGCGAACACCAATTCAAAAAGGTTAAAAATTCAAACTGAATTTTCGTTCGAGACTTCTTACTTTATTTCAAAAATACAGAGGTTTTTTTTTGTTCGTTGGCCTTTCTTCTTTCAGATATATCAATGATTACTAACTACCCTAAGGTATTATTTTGAATGTTCCTTTGTTCGGGTTTAACCCTTTAGTTAAGCAATTCACATATTATGGGTTTTTTTGTGTTATTTCATGCTTTCTATGAATTACTCTTATCAAGACACCTCTATTTGACTTAGGTTTTCCAGCTATCGGTGCTTCATCGAATAACTTGATATAATTTTCAAATTATAATGTGGCCAGGTTTATGTCCTGTTTGATTATCACTCAGGAATGTGTTTTTGCAGAATACAGCTGAGAACAGTTTATCTTTTGACATGAAATACGATGTCCAAACATCATCATTGGGAGTTGTCAAGGAATAGCGCCTAAGTGGATTATCCTGATTCCTCACCATCTCCTTAATATGATAATTGATCATTTCATTTGGGGTTAAATGCTCTGTTTTGAAAAATGAACAGGATACCAATTATTTGAAATGTACAACGTTTTCCACAATATACAACTTGTAGAGAGCTCAATTCTTTAACAAACATTCATTCTTGCAAGTATAATATAAATTGGTCAGCTGAAATAACCCTTAACTGGTTGATTGATCAATTGGAAGAACTACAATGTGAGATTTCCAATGAGCACTTGATCAAGGTAGCTAATCAATAATCATTTTGATACGTTCAAGGTCAATTTTATCAATTTATTGTTACAACAAAAGATGAAAACAAGGTGTACAAACCATCGAGAAGCCAAGATCATGCAAAATATTCAATGAGTTGATCAATCAAGACAGAGAATTATTAATTAATAAAACTTCTTAGTTTGATGAGCTCAAAGATGTTTGGGAAAGTAGATTTGAAGAATTCGCGAAATTGCCTGAAAAGATTTTTTTGGACGCGTTTCAACTTTCTTCCATTTGCATATAAACATATTGTCCTTGTTTCGACTTTCACAATAGTTTCGACTTCCATATTGGTTTCGAGTTTCATAATGGTTTTTCGTCATTTTAATATAAATCTATGACGTGATTTTTTAGTGGGGCATTAGACATGCTGCTAATGATGACATGTTTGGGTAATTTAATGTGTCCAGATGTAATATAGTTCTTTTTTGGTTATTTGTTCAGCTGCAAGTAATATTGGTGGCTTCAATGTGATTTTCATATGACAAGACTACCTTTTGTTTGTTTGCATTAATATTGATATATTTTATATATACATATATGAGATCTACTGGTTGGTTAATTCTCTGTTTGTCATTTTAACAGGATTCCAATCCAGTTTGATTGATACATTTTTTACATCATCAATGATCAATTCATTTGTAGGGGCGTGAAAGTGGTGATTTAAAAAAAATATCTGGAGTGCTTAATAAAGTTGGACGTCGTCTAATCACTATATTTATAGGCGTACTATAAATATCAATGCTGCTTCTTTTGGATCACCATAAGGTACTAGTTGGCCATCAAATTGTTTGATTGAAATGATCATATGCATTATTAACTCAGCTGTTTTTAGGGCAGAAGCTTCCCAACATAATTTCTTGAAAATTCATCATGATGAGTCAATCCAACTAATTCTCCTGATATTATCAATCGGAGAGTGATTTGATTGAAGTGATTTGATTGATCATGACTAGATCACTTATTCCTTCAAGTATACTGATCGACTTAGGATAACTGTGATACACCCAGCGTGGCACTTATCCTGTGGAAAATCTAGAGAAGCTCACCCTCCTGGCATTGTAATGAAGCAAATAGAGTAACTTTTCTTCCAAATTTCTTCAGAGTTGATATAATACAATCACCGATTATACCCGACATCCCAAATCCCATCACCATCTCAATTCGCGAATTCGTCTGAGCAATTTAAAAAACTGAATTTTTGTTCATTTTGTTTTCTCCTGTTCAATGTTCATCAATTTATTAACCTAATATATTGAAATCCACGCGAGGTCTCACAACATCCTTAAGCATATACTTTTGAACTAAAAGAGGTTTGTTACTCGTTGATATTGGCTTTGCCTAATATATAGCTGGTTATTATCACGAAGAACGAACCAGCGGCGCTACCATGTTTAAGGTGAGTATTAAATCATCTCATTGCCATATACAGCTGGCTAACCTCACATCAAGGATTTAGTGGTCAAGAGTGTAGTGATGGGAGTTAATGGTTATGAAATTTGTGATCTTGATTATTATTGTTTAATAGATCCGTGTCATTCCTATTGCCTTCAATATACACTTTGATTGGGTTTTTTCAATGGTTGGTTAATTTCCTGTTGAAATACTACTGGATTCCAATCATTTGAATAAATGCCATACATTTTCCATTCTCTACAATTTCTGTAGTTAACAAGTTGTGAAGTTGATCAAAGCTCTTGAATTGATCCAATTACAACATTCGCGAATTGCATTTTTAATGGTTTTTTTTCCTCGACAATTCTCTTTCTCTCCTTGTTAAAAAGACATTAGTTATTCCTCAATAGGGATTTTGATGGCTTGATTCATCTGGTTACCTAGTTTCTTGTATGTTTTATTGTCTTTTAATTTGATAAGGTGTTTTTTATGCTATTAGTCTGGCTCTTGATTGCTGATTTATGAGCATTGATAGCATCAAGCAATCTGCATTAAGCAGTATCAAGCAGTATCAGTAGTATCGAGTGAAGAAACATGAAAACTTGATAAACTTGGTTAATTCAGAGAGACAAACTATCTCATTCGGTATTTTTTTTGTGAAAGGCATGACAGTTTGTTCATCTATTAATTTGTTTTGTTTTTCTGGAGGAATCTCCATTCTGACCAATTACCACATCTATTGCTTTCTTCTGCCCTGGTATAATTAATTCAATTGGAACTACCTTTCCATGACCCCTGATTGTCGTGGAGGGTGGTTTCATTTACTTTCAACTTTATTTAACAGTGGGTAATTCTCTGCTTGTAAGTCAAACAGGATTCCCATTTGGAAGAATATACATATTTTGCTTTGATTTCTTGTAGATGAGATCTAGAGATCTTGCTACACGTACAATCTAATCATATAATGATTTCTATACCATTAAAGTATCATCACAGCAGATTGATCAAGAACCAGCTTCATCTTCTTCACTAACTAACCAATCAGCCATAAGCATAGCTATCTGGCTGACTCATCATCGCGAATTCCCAATGATTTGTTTTTGAAAAAGTTCAATTGCTCATAAAAATCATACTTCTTCCATTACTATTGATTGAAGATATGCTTGGTTTTTTATGTGTTATTCCGCATGTATGACAAAAGCTACGAACACAGGGAAATTATCCTTTTGCCTTGTTTGTATTCTGTTCAATGTCAGGCCGAAAAGTTGCACTTTCAAAATTATCCATTTACCATGCTCTTTATATTGAGGACTTGCGCAGAATGATTTAGTTTTAAATTGGAGAATAAGATACTAGTGTTTTTTTTTCCGATGATCAACATGCAGCCTAATATGAAATTGTGCATGATATTGTTTTCTCCATTAGCGGGCTACAGTGACTCAGATCAATGGTATACTTTACATTTCAGTTGAATAAAAAAAATACACTGAATGAAGGTTTTACCAGATTGATTTGAACTAGATTGATATTCAGAATTATTTAGCTCTCTGTTTGTTACCAAAACAGGATTATAATTAGTGGAATACAATATTCAATTGATTTCGATATGTCAATAATTAACTTGTAGTCTTCAAATCATTCACTGAACTGATATAGAGTGGAGGATGTTGGTGGAATGATTCCTTGTTTGTTAAAAGAATTTTGTTCAATTGATTTATGAACATACACAATACAAAGTAGTTAAAAGAGAATATGAAACATATGACAACTAAAGTTACTTCACTGCTAGTACTTATTCAATACAAGACCTTTAAATGCCATGATTGAAAAAGTTGAAGGTTTCGCGAATGGGTTGTTGAAGTTTTTAAAATTTTTTTTGAAGCCAGTATTAACTTCTGTCCTTCCATTCTCTGGATTAAGTAACCTCTCCCGGTAAGTTTGGCTGTACTCAACTATGTTGAGCTTGTCTACCATCCAGAAACACGGGGTCAAAGGTCACATGGCTTGGGATGTGTTGGTAAGATATTTCGAAACCATTAGTAAAACGGATGTACGCATTGTCCGTTACTGAGTATTCCATTCACTTTCACGATATGGTTTGAAATATCTCAAACGTTTTGGAATATGTGTTGTTTGTTGTGGCTATCTTATTCAGTGATTATGATATAGATTCCAAGGGAATTAATATACATGATTATTACAGATATGCTACAAAGAAACTGACCATTTCCACTTGGTGCTGAAAGAGCATGGTATTAGTGATTTTGAATAGTTGGTTTTAATTCTCTGTTTGTTACAAAGCAGGTTTCCAACTGTTTAATACACATCTATTTCCAATGATACCGTCGTAGATACTCCTACAAAATATCTAATATCATCATAATACATGTTACATTCTAATCATAATAAACAAACCAAATTTCAAGTACATTGTCTTAATAAGAACCCTTTCAATTGGCCCAATACAAAATTACCAGCCTTCTTTGTATTTTCATTCTTTGAGAACTTTTCAAAACTACCAGCAGTATGATGAGTTGTTGGATTCAAAGGGGATGGTTTCCCATTGTATTTATGGGTATCGAATTTGATGTCAGCGTACCCGTGTTGTTCAGGAAAAGGCCCTGGTTGTTGAGGATGGTCTGGAGGAGAGTAATTGAAGCCCATTATCTAGTAATATATTGAATTAAAAAGTATAAAAATGGTTATAATCAATGAAATCCCAGTCTTTATATAAATCCGTTTCAATTGCTTGCTCAGTGCTTACATAAGAATATGTTAATGTGTCCCCTGAACCAGTTTCAGATTGGGCTGGAAAAACATTAAAGAGGCTGAAAAAGTTTTAGAAGGATGGTTTTCTGATTATTCCAAAGGTTAAGTGATTGATTTATTGATAAAATGAGTGGTTATTACGGTCAAGTGAGTATTATGGAAGTCATTGGGGTCAGGAGATCAATAAAGGTGTGTTGATACCCTTTTTTGAATCCTTTTGAAACCGTTTAAACAGAGCTTGACAGCTGTAAGCATTGAAATGGAATGTACTAACAATTAAATCAAAGCAACAACAACAAGGTTATGGTCAACCTCAACAAGGTGGTTACTACCAACAAGGCCCTCCTCAACAAGGGTACTACCAACAACAACCTCAACCGGTTTATTACCAACAACAACCAGAAAAGAAAGAGAGTGGGTGTTGTGGGACTTGTTGTAAAATCTTGTGTTGTGCTTGTATCTTGAACATGTTGTGTGGTGATTGTTGTGGTGATGATGGTGGTTATTAGAGACGGTGTGACAGTTTGATGTTTTGGTTCTGTATAAAAAGCATGATTTGTTAAGTTTTTGTATTATTAGTGACTGTTCTTTATTACATACTACACTTTCATTTAATTATATTCAATATCCATTGTAGTCTTTATATCATATTATAGAATTTGTGTCTTGTTTTTATTCAATATTCCTCTCAAACAGTCTCTTCTTCAAAAGCTGTTTCAATTGGTTTTTCTAAAAATGAAGCATGAGACAAAACACTAACTGATGAAGCTCCAATCAACCATAAAACAGTGGAAATTGGACTTGCCAAGAACCCTAAAGGCAATGCAACAACTAATAACCCAGTGTATAATTGAGAATTTGTTAATTTTAATGGTCCAATTTCTAAATCTGAACCTTGTAATTTACTTATACCCAAAACACCTAAACCAACGAAAACAATAACAAATAATAACAAAAGATTTGTTAATAATGAATAAATACTCAACATTGAAACAATGATGGCATAATTAGTTTGATAATATTTCAAATTATATGAGATTCTTGATTGTAAATCTCCAAAATTTGTAGGTTTTGATAATCTCTTGATGTCAAAGAATTCTTGTGGTGGTCTGATATTGGAGAATTTGTTTTGTAAAGAACCTGCGTCGGTCTAACAATAATTTATTAGTATAACGATTAAAGATGATTTGAATTCATATACTCACTCTTAATCTATCAAGACTGAATCTTTCAGTAAATTGTGAAAACTAGACATAATTAGTATCATTAAAACGATAAACTGTTGGTTTAATACATACAGGAATGTTTGATAATTGGGCAAAACTCATTTTTTGTAACTTCTACTTGATTATGCTGATGCTTTTTATTTCTATTGTTTGGATCTTGTTGATTTGTTTTGTTTTGTTTTGAGATTCAAAATCAACGAAATTTCACGAAAAAAAAAAATCGAATTCGTGTCATTTTTTTTGAACAAGGGCCACTACAGGACCGATAAGAAATGACAGACGTATAAATAGAATTTTTCATTAATTTATTCTAATCCTAAATCCTTTTTAACTAAATTAGCAGCAATTGGATGATAAGTACTTTCCCATTTCTTGAAAGTGGCAATAGCTAATTCATGATCAACTTTATTCAACAATTTGTAACTTGGACGAACATATTTCATTCTTCCAACTGTACCTAACCAATTTGATAAATCTTTATAATATTGAGTCTTACCACTAATCAATTTAAATTTAAACCAACGGAAGATAATTTCAGTGTTTTTGGAAGTTTGTAAATCTTTATAAATTGAAATTAATGAATCTGATGCAATTGAATTTTCTAACCAAAATTTATCAGTTGGTGATGATTCAATTAATGAATCAATAAATAAAATTTTTTGTGGTGATGAAAAATCGTTATAAATGGAAATTTGCTTTTCAGATTGGAAAAATTCTTGAAATTCTTCCAATGTTTTAAGCTCAGTTGCCTTGGAAATCCATTTTGAAACTAATGATGAAACATTATCCACTAAAGTTGTATCAAAGTCAGCCTTTGGTGGTAAACCTGGTGTATATAACCATAATTCCCAATCAATTGAATTTAAAACATCAATTTGGGATTGATCATTGCCATAAAATTCATATAATGAATCAATAAATTGATAAGTATCTATTGATTTTTGTTGAAATTTGTTAAAATAAAATTTAATAAAAGGATCAAATTTTTCTAATCCACCTAATTTAGTCTCTAAATGATAAATGAAATTTGAACCTTTCTCATATGGAACTGATGAAAATGTATCATCTGGATCAATTTTACCCTTTTGTAAATCTTGAACTAATCTTGAATATTCAAATTTTGGTAATGCTTCAATTGAATTGATTAAATCATTCCAACCTTGAATAAAACTAAATTGTCTAAATTGTTCACCATGTAATTCCCCTGTGATTCTTCTCTCCAAATAAACGGTCCACCCTTCATTCAACCAAAAATGTTCCCATGATGCATTTGTAACATTATTACCACTCCAACTGTGTGCCAATTCATGAGCAATAACATCAACTTGGGATTTATCATAAGAGATTAAAGTTGGTGTAACAAATGTAATGTTTGGATTCTCCATCCCTCCATATGGGAATGATGATGGATTGATTAAAATATCATATGTTGTCCAAATGTATGGTGTAACAATTTTTTCAGCAATTTTGATAAATTTTTCTAAATCTTCAGAAAATTCATCAACTGAATCTTTCAAGCGGAATGGTTCGGCATAGATAGTGGATCTTGGTCCACCTTTAGCACTAACGATGTTTCCTGAAGCAATTGCAACTAAGTATGATGGGATTGGGATTTTTTGTTCAAATTTATAAATGTTTGAATCATTTGATGAAATTGGTAAACCGGAAAACACAACTGGATGTGATGATTTAATTGTTGTGTTGAAAGTGGATTTAACAGATGGTGTATCAAAACATGGGAATAATGAACGTGCATGAATAGGTTCTAATTGAGTAAAGACATAATCTGAAGATTCTTTTGTTGATGGGTCAGTTTTCAACCATTGTAATGCAGTAGATTGTTTAGTTGTTTCGAAATCAACACTTAATTCAAACGAACTATTGGAAGAGTATTCATGATCAATTTCTAAAGATGAACCTAATGGTTCTGATCTTGGATTAATTTTGAAAGTTGCTTCATTTGAATCAACTTTAATTGAATTAACCTTAATAAAACTTGAATCAAGAATGATCTTGGAAGCTGAGGTTAATGATAATAGTTTATATTTAACAGTACCAATAATTCTTTGCTCATTAAATAACAATTCAATATCTAAGTTTGAGTTTTTAACTTGAAAATTTTTATAGTTTGATAATGTTGAATAATCAGTTTCTGGGGACTTTGAAGGTCTTTTAGATTGGATAATTGATGGAATTGATGACATTTTCGAATAAGATCTTATACTGTTTCTGATTCCAAGAGTTAGGTAAGAAGATGATGTCTTGATTAAGTTTAAAACCATCAATTTATACGTTGACGATGAGGGTGAACAAAAGAACGGCTTCAAGCTCACTTTTTTTTTCTGATGCCACATACAAAAAAAATGCGATAGGCTTAAAAGTGACACGGCGAGAAATGGCAGTGGTTTAATAGTGAGATTTTTGGGAGGTAGGATGGAGTTAAAAATAGTTTAAAGTAGCCTAGAAGTTGCTTATGAGTATGCAAGATATACTATTCTCTTTTCTTGGTTTTGATATCATTTTTTTCTGGTGTAAAATGATGGAAATTCATGAACTTTTGAGCTGAGATGGTGTTTAATCCACTCAATTCAATGCTTGAGTTTATATATACTAAATCCATTCTCAATTTTTCCATTACAACACTCTTTTCCTCGAGTTTCCTTCATTTTATACTGAATATTGTTGATGTTGCACTCCGATCCCTTTTAGGTAACACCATTACCGCATCGGGACATAGCCTATTAGACTTCCGTTTTGGGCAATTTTAAATTTCGGATTCGTCTTTGAGAAAAAACGAAAAACAAATAAACACCAAAAAAAACAATTTGAAATCCACAACAGCAAACTTTTATAAGCCCAAGATTCATTTCTGTGGATCATGAAGGTCAATGAACAGTTGGCACAGCTGCTAGGACTGGGTTCCACTGCGGAATGGCCTCATAGTGAACAATCCCTTATTGAAATGATCAATTTACAACGGGAAAAAGAGATTACCAAACAGCAATATTACAAGTTGGAAAATACAAATAAATCAATAGAACTCCTGAACTTATCACTACAATCACAAATCCCAAGCTATCTAATACCCATAATATTCTCTGGTGACACGCTCAGTGAAGATTTGATCCAAAAACTGGCTATATCTCAACAACATCAACAACAATTACTAGTACAATCAATTCCACAGCGAAACACACCAATTCAAACATCCCCTACAAGAACTCTATACGCCAATTTCCAAGGCCAATCAGGTCCACAGCCAAATCCTCAACAACACCATGGTCAGCCCGGTTCTTCCAACCTTGGACCCCCTGTTACTTTCCATAGACCATTATCACCTGCTAAAATCGGAGCTGCTGCAGTGGCCCAATTAGATAGAGGTCGTTATCCAACTTCACCAATCCATAAAAGAAACCAATCCATGCCTGTTCATTCAAACACTCCAAGTTTGAACTCAACTCCAATTCCAATCGTTCAAGTTAATAATTCACCTTCACTACGACAAGTCCCAACCAATAATAATAATGTCAAAGTTTCTACTAATGGCAATGCATCAACTCCGCAAAATCAACAATCAATGATGGGTACCATGAGTTCAATACAATTCATTAATGAAAACCCAGGAAAGAAAAGAAGAAGAGCAAGTCTAGATATGAGGGAACAATCTGGTGAAGATCAATCAATAATGGAGGAGGAAAATGAAGTTGAGCCTGGAAAAACTTATACCCCCAAATTCCCCAGAAGAAAGACACATACAAGAACTAGATCTGAAAATTTTTTATGGGATAAAAATAGAAATTCAACCCCTGATATAAAAAAGAGTACCACAACAACTACAAATAGTTCAAGTGAAGAACCAAAAGACGAAACAACTGATACCCCAAAACAAGGTCCTAAATTTGCAAACAATATACTAAGCTCTGCATAATGATAAGTATATCTGTGTGTAATTTCAATGCATTATTATTATTATATTCTTATGTTTGTTTGTTTTCCAAATACATTGCTTCTGCTAATGTTTCGATTTCTTGAATATCAAGAAAAGTATCAACATCTCCTTCATCATCTAATTGTTCAAATACAATCTCATTTTTTTGTAAATTTTTTAGATGTGTTTCCAATTCTTTTGATAATGATTTGAAAACATAATCATTGTCCTTTGGATCATTAATTAACCAATTAACCAAATCTTCTAATAATATTTTATCATAAACATAATAAACATCATGAAATCTAAAAGGTTCCCTCAATGTTAATAATGCCTTTATGACTAGTTTCTTACCCAACTGTAACATTTTAACAACATCTTCCCATGCCTTCATAGCTAATCCATAATGTCTATGTAATGGATATGATAATGCTCTTCGTATACCGGTTATGATCAATGCCTTGATTAACGGTGTTTTGGAATCATTAAACACAATTTGTGTATCAAGTGATGAGATTTGTGGAGTTAATTTACCCATGGCCCATGCAGATTCGATATTTAAATCACCTTGGTTTTCACGAACATCATATGAATAACTGAATAAAAGTGACAAGATTGAATAGTATAACGATTTTTGGTTTGTAATTAAATATGTCTTTTTAGGTAACTGTAACATTCTTTCATTTTCCTCTGTTGTGAAATCAGGGTTTTCCATGATTGGATTTTCCCAACAAAGTAAATCCTTAATCTCTGAATACATATCAGGGTCATCTTCTGAATATTTTGAAGTCATGTAGTCAGCTGCATAGTATTCTGGATCAAATTTGAAATTTTCTTTCAACAAACGTTCCTTGATACGATCATCAGCTTTTGTATGTTCAGGATCATCTAATTCATTAATATCATTCCCATTTGAAAGTGAAACACCAACGATGGAATCATATCTATTGTCAAACCCGTATTTTATTTTCAAGTCCGTGCTTGGTTGTTCTAATGTTTGATTAATTTCCCAATTAAATGCATTACCTTCCTCAGCTGTTTTCTCCAAATCTGATTTTCCACCAATTTCTTCAATCAATGGTCTTTTAACTTCTTTAGTTTCATCTTTTTTCAAGTCCGCATCAACTTCTTTAATCAAATTATCATCAGCTTGAACACCAATCTCTTGTAATAATTCTTTAGTATCCATAACTTGCTCTTGTGAATCAACATTTTCACCAGCTCTTGCTAATAATTTTTGTGGTAAATCTAAATCTTGGAAAACTTCACCTTTATTCAACTTCGGCATCTTGACTTTGATAACTTCTTCTTTTGATTCATAATGAGCATTAGATCTCTCTTCATCATCTATCAAAGGTTTGTCAAATCTTAATCTAAGATAATAAGGACTTAATGAAAAAATAAACAGTTCATTCTCGGCAATGATTTGAACACCTGGGGCATCAAATCTTATATGTGAGACCTTGATGTTGATAAAAACAAACTCTTCATCTTGAGTGCAAGTGAAATATGGAGTCAACATGGTATAGTTCTTTAAAGTAATCAAATTATGAGTTTGTAATGGTTTTAAAAAGACTGTCAAAATTTCAGTGCCGTTAATTTTTTTTTTCATAAAATCGTTACACGCACTACAAACCGGAATTTCAACGGACATTTTTTCATTCTTCAAGTTTAAGATCAACTGGACCATTGAAATAATACGCCTTCTCGTACCAAGATTCTTCTTCTGGGTGCGTTATGTAAATAGTTCTGGTACCGCTTTTCAAGATTTCAATATCCGGGTGAATAGTACCTTTTATATTGAGGTCCATTCCTGAAAGCACACAAAACTTTGCGAGACGCTCTATTAAAATCTTGTCTTCAAGTTTTTCATCCATTGGAATGAAAAAGGTTTGATCAAAAAGAATAGGAGGCGGAAGCCTATTTGCCACTCCATCTTTCAGGCCATTGTTTGAAAAAGTTTGCAGCATTTTCATAGCCATTAAAAATAAAGGCAGTGAAAGTGGGTTACCAAAGAGTAAACCTTTCTCCTTCAATACGGGATCACCTTCAATGTTATTGATTCTAACAATAGCAATTTGATCAGTAATCAGGGCCTTGATAAGTCTGATAGAATCGGCGTTGAAATTGTATAGCTCGAGCATTAGCTCCAAAAACTTAAAACTCATTGTCTCAAATGCAGATTCGAAATGAATGGTTATACCCCATGTTTCAGTGACTTTTCCATCTTCCAAAGTTTGAATATTTTCCACAAACCTGTCAATTACTTTTCGGTCTTTGATCAAAGTGGGTGTAGGTGCAGAAATCCAAGAAGGTACAATCTTTTTGAAAACTAAATCTAACCTTTCTTTGAAAACTGATGAGATCAACTTAGCAACTGACATTCCAAGTAATATTGGACGGTAATCTTTCATTGTTTTTGTTTTTGAATTTTTATTTTTTTCCACAAGGTTAATCAAGACAGTACGTAATGAGGTTGGAGTTGGACCTTCAACGTTTTTTAAACAATTTGAAATTTTTATTATAACTTCACGAATTTTTTCCCAGTGTTCATGGATGAATTGGTAATTTATGTCGTCGAGTCCAGGTGTAGTATTCTTCATACTTAGCCTTTTCACCACCGCAGCAAAATCATCTTCTGTAAAGTCTTGGTCTAAACCTCTTGCATCTTCATCAGTTAATTTGTTTGATGGGGAAACTAAATTTTGCATGTCAGTGGCCGTGAACTCTAAATCATTCTCTTCGTCAACATCGTTTGTGTATGAATCTCTGAAGTAACTAGTAGCTTCTTCTAACATGGACCTTGTATCATTCAATAATCTTCCCTCCCTTGTATAAAGAGAACTCATCATTCTATTCCCAGATTTTTTTTTGAGGATAACATTATAGGATTGTTCTTTATGTGCCAAATTGAGATCAAACATCTTATTGATTATAGCTTGAGCTCCTGGACTAACACCTCTTGTAAGATCAGTTAATGATTTTAAACTCTTTATCAAGCCGCTGAAGAAGATATCATAATGTCTCATATAAAAAGTCCCAGTTTCAGCCGGATCGTCAAACCAGGTTACTCTTGACTCCAAAATATTCTTCATAGTTTCACCCCGGAAAAGCGTATGGTCCAGGATGAATCTTGGTCTACCATATTCCAGATCCTCACATACTTGACTGTCTCCATTATCAGACATTACAGACCACCGCAGCCAAAACTAGTAATAGCTTGTGTTGAAAAATGTCCTCTGCCAAATTTGACGGCATAAAAATTTTCGAATTTTCGCGAAAGTGTGCTCTTACCAAATCTGATTTTTTCCTTTCGCGAATTTGATCAAGAAAAAAAAATTTGAACTTTTGATGAGATGATGAACTTATATTACAAAAGTTTTGGAACAGCTGAAAATATGAGTGAAGTTGAGGTCAAGAGAGTTCCTAAAAAGAGATTCGTTGGTAAAAGGGAAAATGCTGCTACGAGTGCCGATGGCTCGCTAGTCAAGAGTGAGTGTTGGTGAAGTTTTATGACTGATGGATAAATGTACTGACAATTTAATAGCATCCAGAGTGAAAAACCATGTGGGTAGAGTCATGACACAAATACCCAAGGAGATACTGGAAGATAAAGATCTGAATGAGGCTATCAAGTTACTACCTTCTAATTACAATTTTGAAATCCACAAGACGGTTTGGAATATCAAAAAGCAAAATGCTAAACGAGTTGCATTACAAATGCCTGAAGGTTTATTGATTTATTCATTAATCATTGCAGATATCTTGGAACAGTTTTGCGAAGTGGAGACAATAGTTATGGGTGATGTCTCTTATGGTGCTTGTTGTATTGATGATTATACTGCAAGATCCTTAGACTGTGATTTTATTGTTCATTATGCTCATTCATGTTTAGTGCCCATTGATATCACATTAATCAAAGTTTTATATATTTTTGTCACTATAAACATTGATGAAACACATTTGATCAAGACAATACAGAGAAACTTCTCCAAGAATTCCAAGATTGCCACATTTGGTACTATTCAATTTAATCCAACTATACATGCCATTAAAGATAAATTAGCGAATGATGAAGGAAAACCAATCTATACCATTCCACCACAAATAATGCCACTTTCAAAAGGTGAAGTTTTGGGTTGTACTTCTCAAAGATTAGATAAAGAAGAGATAGATGCTATGATTTACGTTGGTGATGGTAGATTCCATTTAGAAAGTGCAATGATTCATAATCCAGAAATTCCTGCATATAGATATGATCCATACTCTAGAAAGTTCACAAGAGAATATTATGATCAAAAACAAATGATCAAAGTTCGTGAAGATGCTATTACAACAGCTTCGAAAGCTCAAAAAATTGGATTGATTCTTGGTGCATTAGGAAGACAAGGTAACGTTAACACTTTATCAAATCTTGAAACTGAATTAACCAAAAATGGTAAAACAGTTGTCAAGATCATTTTATCTGAAATTTTCCCTCAAAAATTATCCATGTTTGATGATATCGATGCTTTTATCCAGGTTGCATGTCCAAGACTATCAATTGATTGGGGGTATGCTTTCAACAAGCCATTATTGACGCCATATGAAGCCATGGTTATGATGGAGAATGATAAGATGTGGAATGAAAACTATTATCCTATGGATTACTACGCAAAAGATGGGTATGGTCGTGGTAAAGTCCCTAATCATGAAAATGTTAATTTATAATGAATCTTTATAAACTTCTTCAACACCAAGTAAAGTAGTAACATCATATGTAGTCCATTCTAATAAATGGTCTTCTGGGTATATTTCTTGCAAGATCTTATAAAAGACATTGTACAAATTCAAAAATTTCAATGAACTTTCAGTAATTATATCATTTGCAATTGTTGGTGATGAAATTTTGAAAAGTGATTGTTGAGTTTCAATTAATGCAACTGGTAAAAATTCATGTAATTTTGTTTCAATTTCTTGTAATTTTTCTTTACCAAATAGTTTGTTTTCAATTAATGAAGCATACATTGCATAATCATCATCTGTTTCAATTTGATCAATTGGGAAAATCAAGGTTATTAGTTGTTGATGAATTGAAAGATCTGAATCTTTTAATAACAATTCATATTGGTGCTCAATCAATTCTTGTTTCAAACTTGTTATTAACTCATTAACTTCATCACATTTCTTTGACAATTGAGTTGTTGTTATGATTTTAGTTTGGATTAGATCAAGTGCATTCAATTTGAAAATTTTAATATTTCTTCCATCCTCAAGAGATTTTGAATGTTCTGACAAGATTTCAATTGGTTTATTAACAATCAAATTTGATAAATTCTCAAATAACTCATCTGAAAGACCGAAAACATTTGAATCTGACCCGATGTTACTATCTTGAAATATAACTAATGCGTCTGTGAAATAATCTCTAACCCAGTCAGGTGGTAATAATAAATCATCCAATCCAATATTGTCACTTTTAATCAAAGTTAATTTCTCTTTCAACAGCCCAAAGATTTTTTCAATGCATAATGATTTTAAACTATCCAAACTTTCAATAACTGAACAATCTTTTAAATTTTTAGGTAGAATTTTTTCATACATCATTTTGAAAAGGTCCAACAAATTTGAAATCTTTGGTATGACATCCAAATGTTTTTCACTTCTAATAACTTGTTCAATTCTAATCTTGAGTGGTCGACTTAATCCGTTAATAATTTTAACCAAAGTGTCATTTACAATATCATCAACATTTTGGAAATTCTCCACATGAATCAAAGCTTCCTCTAGTTCTGATCTTTGATTGTACAATTCATCATTTTCTGACGAATCTATTTTTTGAAATAAATTTTGTATAAATTCAACTTCATTAACGATAACTGAATGAACATATGCCAATATATCACCAATGTATCTTAATGGATCATGAGCTGATAGTACAATAGGTCTTGAAACATCATTTGAGTCAGCATTATTCAATTGGTATAAGAATTCATCAACAATTGTTTTGGAACGCTGTTGAATTAATTTTGATAATAATTCATCAAAATATCTAACATTATCAGATAAATGGAAAATTGAAATTTTCAACAATTTAATATTTTTATTATTTGATAAGTTTTCTTCATTTAAATTTTTCAATAATTGATTCTCTAGAAAAAATGAAATTCTTTGATAGGATAAATCTAAAAATTTATTCATCTTTTCCATAATTTTCAAACCTAAATTTTGATTACCCAAAGTTAACAATATTGAACAATTTGAATGAATTTTTTTACATTTGTTTAAAACTTTGAAAAATTCAATTGAAATATCTTCATTTGTTAAAATATGTTCTTCATATTGATTTAATGTGAATTTTTTTTTGAAATTTGTTAATAATGATTTCTTCAAGATTAATAAATGTTTGGAATTTGATAATTCTTCAATCTTTGATACTAGTTCCGGATCTAGTTTATCAAAACTCTGTAAATTGTTGTTTATATCATTCAATTTATTGATCTTGGTCCCAATGTTTTCAATCTTTGTCACAACTGGTTGGAATTCTCTCAAGACATTAGTATGTTGTTTTAACAAATCACCTTCAATTTCACTTCTGAAGTTTCTTCTTGCAATAGAACCTAGCAAGTCCGACCTTATCAATTGTTCCACTTCAAGATTTGATTTTTTTTGCAAGATCAACAATGCATCTCTTAGATTTGGATCATTATTATCATAAGAGTTCAAAATGTTGGAAAGTCTAGTACTCAATACTGAGCTATTTGATTTTGATGCATTAGAATGGAGATGGTCGTTGAGTTTGCTGGTTTGGTCAGTTGTATTTGATGCTGTTGTTGTGGTTGGTAAATCTGAAATCATTTTATCATGAGATTGATTATGATTCGTGTTCAATAGATCAATTGATAGTTTAGCATATTTCTCTGCAGTTTTGCTTGTAATGTTGACATCGTTATCAGAGGTGGTTATATTGTTATTATCTTGATTCAATGGCAAGTTTTTCTTCAACAAGGATAAGTTTTTGAATCTATTTGTGAAATCTGGGTTTATGGGCAAGATCAAAGGGGGAGCTGGTTCTGGTAATGGATTTTTGAGGTTATCTGAGGAGTTGTCAGTACTTTGGAAAGTGTCATAGTCTATGAAATCCATATTGAATCGAATCAATCTTCAGGCCCAAAGTGATTTGGTGAATTCGAACAGTTCTTGACGTCGTGTTTCCAAATCTTTCCAACTTGTTTATGTTTTCTCGAGAATTTCGAGATTTCGAGAAGTGGTGTTTGGATGTTTGTTAAGATTGGGCTATAGATTACACATAAATAAGAGAATAAAATCATATAATTCCTGAGGGAAATAGTACTAAATATCAATGAGCTAGTTCATCAATTATCTCTTTTTAAAGCTTAAAGAGTTAATGCCAAAAGTTATTTCGCACATTTCAGTATTGACACGGGGATCTGCCAATAAACACATTATGGAAAAATAATTAATTAATTCATTCATTCAGTTCTATATTTTGTTTTGCCTTGGGCATCAGAGGCTCCTTCTTTCTTTTTATGTTTCTTACCACCACGTTTATGATGTATTTTTTTCATTAATTTCGCTTTGGCTTTTTGTTCATTTTGTTTTTGAACTTTCAATCTCTCTTTATTGTGCTCTGTTGCCTTTATAGAAGCCAGTCTCTTCTTTTTCCCTGGTCTTGCCTTCTTGTTGATTTTTTCCAACTCTTTCTCTATCTTAGCATTATGCTCATTCAAATTGATAACTTTCCCTATTGGTCCATACGGTATTAAACTTTGTCTTATCACATCATCACCTGTTATAGCTGCTTGAGCAAATTTTGCCTTTACCTCTTCATCATTTTCTGCAAAGTAATAAGATCTGGGTCTCTCTTGTATTATTACTTCTGGTGAAGGAGATCTAAGTGTAATTCTCATTGTGTTTTGTTTCTCTTGTGTTCTTCCACGAAGTGATTCTTCTTCTTGATCTTTTTGCTCCTCTGGTTTTGCGGCCGTGGTGGTGGTGGTTCCCATTGAGAAAAGAGGGAAATCAAAATCCTCTTCTTCTTCTTGGGCATCACCCATCACTTGATCATCGTCTTGTGTCTTGTCTATAATCTCGAACTCCAAGTTCGGTAGTATTGGTGTTTGACCATCATCGGAAGGTTCTATATCAGATTCTGAATTGTATAGGTCGTGTCTTGAGACTCTTGGAAAGCAGTGTTAGTCATCAGTCCTCTCAGGTACTAGCATCAACAACTTACACCTTTACGCCAATCATATTGGAATGAATATTCTAGCTTTTTAGTTGAACAAATGCTCAAAAGTTTGTCTTCGATAATTTTTTTGACGTAAAAAAATTGATGATTTTTCAGTTAAACTTACATAATTACTTAGTCATTAACTCACTAAATATTATTATTTCTTAATGATCTACACATCTTGATCTTAAACTAAGAGTCTGAATTTAGTATAGTCAATATAATTAGCTCATATTTTTACTATGTAGCAATATGATCACAGTACTAGTCGGACTGCTGGACGTATAATATTAAAAATTCAGCGAGCTACGTCGGGCTAGTGCGCCGGCTGGCATAATTCTAGTTATAAACGTCGTCAGCTTTGCACTAGTGTAAAGATATATTCATCATGCAGATATATTTGTGATATTCAGACTATAATATTATAATAATATAATTAATATATTTATATTATAATAATTACACATATTATATTAATTGACGACGTATATTTTAATGATGAATCACTTTTTTTTTTTCTTATAAATAATTTTAATCTGCGCATATTATAAATATTGCAATATAATAATAATTATCTAGTGGATCGATATTATTCAATAGCTGACGTACTAACATCATGTGCAGTATTAATTAATATATTAATAATATAATTAAATTAATGCAGCATAAAATTATAATGTACATATTTATAAATATTTTTAAAATTATCACTGGGGACTCAGTCGACTATATATTGACTGATTTATAATAAAAGGGCCGATAAATTATCAGAATAAAAACAAGTAAGGATCATGAACTAATTAAAAAGCTGGCCATTGTTATAATTGGAACAATTGTACTACTAAAATTTGTGCCGGCGGAAATCACCAAGATATTGATCCTAATACTTTTCTTGATGTCGAAGTCCTAAAGGTAATTAATTGTTAATTAGCTCTTGGTTCTAGGGATTCATAATATATAAATATTTCGTCGACTAGTTTATTAATTAATATTAATAATATAACAGCTACAACATATTTATTATAATAACATAACAATATAAATTAATAATAAACCATAGTATACAAAAACAACGGAAGGAGGTCTGAACACCTCAATCAACAAACTTTAAAAAATTATAAAAAAGAAATATAAGGGAGTAACAAAATTTCTCAAACCAATAAACACAAATAAAAAAGAATATCAAGTAGGAAATAAAATCAAAAAAAAAATCAAATGAACAATAAAATACAAAGAGCAAAGGAACCAATAGCGCTAGAAGCCATAGCACTCTTTTTGACAGCATGGTCCTCATACGTATTTGATATATCTGGGATCAAAGTAGTAGAGGAAGAAATCAATGTCCTGACTCCTTCGGCAGAACCCCTTACAGCAGCACCCTCCGAAGAAGAGATAATTTTTCCAGCAGATACCTGGTCATATGATACAGTAGCAGTGGCAAGAACTGTTTGTGTAGAAGTGGAATCAATAGCAGTATTTGAGTTATATGAGCCTTGAGCACCAGTACCAGCATTTGAAGCCGAGCCACCACCAACAGCAGTAGCCCCAGTGTTTGATCCAGCAGCAGCGGCAGTAGCAGCAGCAGCATTGGAGGAAGTACCAGTGTTTCCATGAGATATGGCAGTACCAGATTGTGCATTATTACCATTTGGACCAGATTTTGAAGGTGAAGAACCAGCACCTGATTCAGGTTTACCACCTTGTGGAACATTAGAAGCACCACCAGTACTTGAAACGTTTGCAGCAGTTGATCCCTTAGAATTTGAAGCATTTGGTACATTACCGGATTGACCCGGACTTGAATTTTCTGGAGATGCAATAGAGCTTAATGGACAGTATGTAGTATAGATAGTTTCTGTACCTTCATTTGTTTCAGTAACAACAGTAACACCAGTAGTGGCAGTTACCTTAGAGCAAACATGACTAGAACAAGATGTGATAGTAACAACAGTTGTAGATGGAGCTTCAATATGAACAGCCGATGAACCATGATCAACAGACGTCAATGGGCAATATGTAGTGTATGTGGTAACAATACCTTCAACCGTGGAAGTAACAACAGTGACACCAGTGGTAATAGGAACACTAGAGCATTTGTCATCTGAACATGAAGTAACAGTAATCACAGTAGTTGATTGCTGATCAACAGTTGTAGTTAAGCTGAAAGAGCCACCGCTAGTCATTGATACCGAATCTGATGCAACACCAGATGCTGACCCAGATGATAAGGTTTCAGAAGCAGAACTTGAACCACCACTTGATGGAGCACTAGAGCTTGACCCAATAGATGAAGCATCAGTAGTAATAGTGGCTGATAACAAGAACTTCAAAACAGCTCTCTTGACTAATTTTTTACCATCAATTGTATTAATAGCAACTTCAACACTGTTTGTATAATTTTTACCAGCAATGGCTTGAGCAAAAACAGAGAACACCAAATTCGATGAGCTTTCAATTGCGTCTTCATAAGATGCATCATAAGAGTTCTTTGTTAAATTAGATGGACCTGACACGACAACACCGTCAACTAACATTTGTAAGTCAGTTAAGTCATAATGAGTGCCATCGTCGGAAGCGCGTACTTCAACAGATGACCATGGACCCAAAGTACCAGGAACAACAATATTCCAATGTGGTTGGCCATCCTGAAAGAAACCAGTCATATATGGTGCACTAAGAGAACCACTTGAAGATGGATTTGAAGATGACATGGAAGATCCTGAACTCAATGACAATGAACCACTAGATGAATGTCCGAGAATTGGGATAGTAGTGGTACCTGTACCAGCAACGCCATTTGTACCAGTAGTTGGATATTCACTAACAATACCGGTAGAGGTATGACCAGCTGAATCCGTCCAAGTAGTTGTAAAGACACTAGTGTGGGATCCAGTAGAACTTGAGCTGACTAAATCACTAGAAGCACCAGAACTAGATTTTGAACTACTACCAATAATTGGAATAGTAGTGGTACCTGTACCAACAACGCCATTTGTACCAGTAGTTGGATATTCACTCACAATACCGGTAGAGGTATGACCAGCTGAGTCCGTCCAAGTAGTTGTAAAGACACTAGTGTGGGATCTAGTAGAGCTTGAGCTGACAAAATCACTGGAAGCACCTGAGCTAGAGTATGACACCGAAGAGCTTGCGCTGACTAAATCACTGGAAGCACCAGAGCTAGAGTATGACACCGCAGAGCTTGAGCTGACTAAATCACTAGAAGCACCAGAACTAGATTTTGAACTACTACCAATAATTGGAATAGTAGTGGTACCTGTACCAACAACGCCATTTGTACCAGTAGTTGGATATTCACTCACAATACCGGTAGAGGTATGACCAGCTGAGTCCGTCCAAGTAGTTGTAAAGACACTAGTGTGGAATAAGGAAGACTCCGTAGGAATGACAACAGGTTTTGATATTGATGAAGTATCTTCAGCACCTGAAGTAATTGGAATGGTAGTAGTACCTGTACCAGCAACGCCATCTGTACCAGTAGTTGGATATTCACTCACAATACCGGTAGAGGTATGACCAGCTGAATCCGTCCAAGTAGTTGTAAAGACACTAGTGTGGGATCTAGTAGAGCTTGAGCCGACAAAATCACTGGAAGCATCTGAGCTAGAGTATGACACCGAAGAACTTGAGCTGACAAAATCACTAGAAGCAACTGAGCTAGAGTATGACACCGAAGAGCTTGAGCTGACAAAACCACTAGAAGCACCAGAGCTAGAGTATGACACCGAAGAGCTTGAGCTGACAAAATCATTAGAAGCACCTGAGCTAGAGTATGACACCGAAGAGCTCGAGCTGACAAAACCACTGGAAGCACCAGAGCTAGAGTATGACACCGAAGAGCTTGAGCTGACAAAATCACTAGAAGCACCAGAGCTAGAGTATGACACCGAAGAGCTTGAGCTGACAAAATCATTAGAAGCACCAGAGCTAGATTTTGAACTACTACCAATAATTGGAATAGTAGTAGTACCTGTACCAGTAGTTGGATATTCACTCACAATACCGGTAGAGGTATGACCAGCTGAATCCGTCCAAGTAGTTGTAAAGACACTAGTGTGGGATCCAGTAGAACTTGAGCCGACAAAATCACTGGAAGCACCAGAGCTAGAGTATGACACCGAAGAACTTGAGCTGACAAATTCACTAGAAGCACCAGAACTAGATTTTGAACTACTACCAATAATTGGAATAGTAGTAGTACCTGTACCAGCAACGCCATTTGTACCAGTAGTTGGATATTCACTAACAATACCGGTAGAGGTATGACCAGCTGAGTCCGTCCAAGTAGTTGTAAAGACACTAGTGTGGAAAGAGGAAGACTCCGTAGGAATGACAACAGGTTTTGATATTGATGAAGTATCTTCAGCACCTGAAGTAATTGGAATGGTAGTAGTACCTGTACCAGCAACGCCATTTGTACCAGTAGTTGGATATTCACTCACAATACCGGTAGAGGTATGACCAGCTGAGTCCGTCCAAGTAGTTGTAAAGACACTAGTGTGGGATCTAGTAGAGCTTGAGCTGACAAAATCACCGGAAGCACCAGAGCTAGAGTATGACAACGAAGAGCTTGAGCTGACAAAATCACTAGAAGCAACTGAGCTAGAGTATGACACCGACGAGCTTGAGCTGACAAAACCACTAGAAGCACCTGAGCTAGAGTACGACACCGAAGAGCTCGAGCTGACAGAACCACTAGAAGCACCAGAGCTAGAGTATGACACCGCAGAACTTGAGCTGACAAAACCACTAGAAGCACCAGAGCTAGAGTATGACACCGAAGAG
>NW_017567115.1:920674-921320 GCF_001661255.1 Hansenula anomala
AGTAGTAGTACCTGTACCAGCAACGCCATTTGTACCAGTAGTTGGATATTCACTCACAATACCGGTAGAGGTATGACCAGCTGAGTCCGTCCAAGTAGTTGTAAAGACACTAGTGTGGGATCTGGTAGAGCTTGAGCTGACAAAATCACTGGAAGCACCTGAGCTAGAGTATGACACCGAAGAGCTTGCGCTGACTAAATCACTGGAAGCATCTGAGCTAGAGTATGACACCGACGAGCTTGAGCTGCCTAAATCACTAGAAGCACCTGAGCTAGGTTGTGAACTACTAGCAATAATTGGAATAGTAGTGGTACCTGTACCAGCAACGCCATTTGTACCAGTAGTTGGATATTCACTAACAATACCGGTAGAGGTATGACCGGTTGAATCCGTCCAAGTAGTTGTAAAGACACTAGTGTGGGATCTAGTAGAGCTTGAGCTGACAAAATCACTGGAAGCACCAGAGCTAGAGTATGACACCGAAGAGCTCGAGCTGACAAAATCACTAGAAGCAACTGAGCTAGAGTATGACAACGAAGAGCTTGAGCTGACAAAATCACTGGAAGCACCTGAGCTAGAGTACAACACCGACGAGCTTGAGCTGACAAAATCACTAGAAGCAACTGAGCTAGAGTATGACACCGAC
>NW_017567115.1:921815-936784 GCF_001661255.1 Hansenula anomala
ATCTAGTAGAGCTTGAGCTGACAAAATCACCGGAAGCACCAGAGCTAGAGTATGACAACGAAGAGCTTGAGCTGACAAAATCACTAGAAGCAACTGAGCTAGAGTATGACACCGACGAGCTTGAGCTGACAAAACCACTAGAAGCACCTGAGCTAGAGTACGACACCGAAGAGCTCGAGCTGACAGAACCACTAGAAGCACCAGAGCTAGAGTATGACACCGCAGAACTTGAGCTGACAAAACCACTAGAAGCACCAGAGCTAGAGTATGACACCGAAGAGCTTGAGCTGACAAAATCACTAGAAGCACCAGAACTAGATTTTGAACTACTACCAATAATTGGAATAGTAGTAGTACCTGTACCAGCAACGCCATTTGTACCAGTAGTTGGATATTCACTAACAATACCGGTAGAGGTATGACCAGCTGAGTCCGTCCAAGTAGTTGTAAAGACACTAGTGTGGGATTTTATGGAGCTTGATACACTAGTAGTGGTTGTGGTAAGCTGAGGCTTTGAGCTAGTAGTATTCAAACTGGTCTGTGGTTTTGACATACTGGTTGTTGTTTGAGAAGTCATTGTACCCGTAGACGATGTGTCACTGGAAACTGTAGGATCCTTTGACGACGACGAGCTGGAAACAACTGGAGTAGTCTTTGTAGTTGACGAACTTGTAGTTGACGCACTTGTTGTAGTTGAAATGGTCGGTTGCAAGGTAGTAGTCTTGGATGCTGAGGAGCTTGAAACGATCGTAACAGTCTTTGTTGTTGAAGATGTTGATGTTGAAACAATTGTAGAAGGTTCTGTGGACACTGAGGAGCTTGAAGTAACCGGATCAGTGCTTGATGACTTTGTTGTTGATGTTGTTTTATCAGGCTCACTAGTTGTAGATGAACTAGTTTTTGATGTTGGCGAACTTGTAGAAGTAGTAGTACTTGTTGTTGTTGAGCTTGTGGAGGTACTAGTCTTTGAAGTTGACAAGGTTGTAGATGAACTAGTCTTTGAAGTTGACAAACTTGTATATGAGCTGGTCTTTGGTGTTGTTGAGCTTGTAGAAGTACTAGTCTTCGATGTTGACGAAGTCGTAACTGGAGTGATGGAAGTTGAAGTTGAAGTTGAAGTTTTTGGTGTTGAAACACTCGTAACAACTGTAATAGTTTTTGAAGTTGAGACATCTGTAGAGATAGTAGTAGTTTTTGTAGTTGTGGTCTTCAATGTTGAAGTCGTTTGTGTGGAAGGTTTTGATGTTGATGATCTCGAAGTAACTGGACTACTAGTGGTCAATGATTTTGAGCTAGTGATAGTACTGGTTGGTGGTTTTGAAGTACTTGTAGAAACAGAAGTAGTCTTTGATGTGGACGATGTAGTTGAACTTGTGGTAACTTGAGTTTTTGAAGTACTTGAAGTAATTGTAGTGCTTGTGGTTAATATGATAGAGGATGATAACGTAGAGGAAACCATTGATGATGAAGAAGGTGTTGGAGTTGGTACCAGTGTATAACTTTCAGTTAGCACTAAAGAGTCCGAACATGACAAATAAGATTTGAAAGCATCACAATCAAAACTTAAACCTTGGGTGTAAACAGGACAGTTGAACCAATTTGTTAGCCCACAAAAGGTTTGACTGATTATAGTACCGATAACAGCACCAGCAGTACCAACATAAAAGGCATAATAATGTGTTGCATCATCACGTTTCTGTAGACTATAACTATCATAAGATGTTCCATCAAGGGCAGAATAACCATAATCATGGAAACCATCATAATTGGGATCATCAGGCCGTAGTTTCTCATCACGTTTGAAAAGGTCATAAAGATCTAATCCTGGTGGTAGTTCACGCTTAGTCACAGAATCAGAAGCTGGAGGGACAGAGAATTCAAAAGTAACATAATCAGCAGCACAATAAAGTGGGACAGAAATTATAAGTGTTAAATATGGAAGAGTAACATCATAGGAGACAAGGAATGACCCATGTTCCAAATTCACACTACCTTTCACATTGGAAATTTCAAGACCAAATTTGGAGACACTGAAAGCAGAAGCTTCGATAGGTTGATCAAATTGGAAATACCAAGTAACTGTTAAAACACGAGAAACAATGATCCACCCAGAATTTTTACCAGTGATATCATAAGCAGCTCTGTAATTTCTCCCGTTCAATGAACCAGTTTGTGAGGCATGGGCACATAATGATGATAGGGTAGTTGCACGATAAATATCTGTGTGAACTGTTGTGATACCATTAACTGTTGATAGAGTTCCAACAGATGTTGAAGACGGCGTGGCAGAAGAATCACCAAAAGCTCCATTGACATAGAATAAGATTCCCAAGATGATGTAAGTCAAATAATGGTGAACTCTCATCTTTGAAGAACCTTTGTGCCAAATATGAGAAAATCAATTAGATTAGAGCAAAATACTCGTGGTGACTTTAATGAGGTTGGAACATTTGAAATATATAAGTTTGATAAACTTGAAGGAAAGAAATTTTGATTTATACCAGTCCTTGATTCGTAAAAGCAAAAAGTTTGATAATTACGCTTTTTTTTGCCCTCTCCTTCACCATCGTGTAAAGTTTTTTGAGTCTTTTGTGCCTTGAGTGGCATAAAAATGTAACAACACTACCCCAAATAGGTGTGTATATCTGAGATTTGATCTATACGTCTGAATCTTAGATCGTTGTGTATAACGTGTAAAGTTGATTGAAAATTTTCATCCATGTTATCTCCTTTGTATGGTACTATTGTCCTAGTACTAATGCATAAGCGCTTTTTCCTCTTCCCTAATGTAACAACATGAACGGCAACGAAAGACATGTGTATAAAATGTACACTCATGATTCAAAGCTGTAATTGTAAATGTAATCTGCATGTTTGTATGCCAACTTGTGAAGGTTGAGCGTTTTAGAACTTGAAGCCTTTCAGCATGTTCTATTAAAAAACCCGCCAGCTGTTAATATTCAAAGACAACAACATAATTTCCATGTTGGAAGAGTGTGATGATTATGAGCAATAATTGTGGAACGTGCTCATCTTGTATAGGCAGCGATGGCTTGGAATTGGTCAACAGCTCAACGTAGAATATTGTACCTGGTTTATTTAGCCTAATTTGCTTTACGACCAAGGCATCAAAACTTATTTTGAATTGGTAATCATTTAACCATGAGCCCTTGAGTTGTGCTTGAGCGTACTCCGAAATGAATTGGAATAGACCAGACTTCTTTGATGATCATGATGTTTGTATTGGCTACGCGTTAAATCACTTTTGATCAATTCTTTCATGTTTTTTTCTACTGATCCAAAATGTTTTTCATGGCGGTTGTGCTGACATAAGCGAGAGAGAAAAAAAAAAGATGTTTCGCGACATCGTTTTCAAAGCACTTGTATAAATTGTCATATAATTCCATAAGCTAAACACCAAATATAGACTCAGCCAAAACAATAATAAACTAGGGTACTGAACCACAAGAAGATATAGAAAGATAAAAAAATGGCGCCATATTGAAAAAAATGTGTAACGAAAAACTTAGCATAAAAATCTGTCCAGTATAATATGAAAACTCCACCTTATAAAAAAAACCCACTGTACCCCTATAAGCTATATCACCAGGATATATTAGTCTCACCAATAAAACAACCAAAAACCAAACCAAACCAAATAAATTAAAAAAAAAAAAAAAAATCGAAAATGTATCCAGATATCTAATCTCCAACTCAATAATATTCATCCATCAAATATAAATCAGCTCAGCAAACCATCAATATCCATCTTACTCTTTCTTCTCTTCAATCCATCAGGCCCAACCATAACCACATCTTCTTGTTTAACAATTGAAGATTCATTTGAATCACCTGTATGGAAATTCATTAATTGATGAGCAGCATTTAAAATCGTATCTATTCCATCATAATTTTTAGGAATTGAAGGATCTGAAGGATTTTTGGAAACTAATGCTTCGACTTTCGCTTCATCTTCATCATCAATGATCACATTCTCATTATCTTTACCAATTATGCATAAATTGTTATTATCATTCCATGACCATACAAATCCACCATATTGGAAATTTTTCACTTTTGAAAATAAGTTATAATTTGATGAAGTTGATGATAGGTCATGTAAAGATTTTGAAGCTTTAAGGATTTCTTCTAATTCTATTAATTGGATCTTGTTTTTAGATAAGGATGAAGAATTTGTAAAATTATCAGATTTTGAACGTTTTTTAAAAATTGGTTTGATAATATTGGATGATGAAGTGTTTGTAGAAGATCTTCTTCTTCTATGTTGTTGTTGTTGAGATGATAATATTTGATGTTGAGAGTTTAAATCAATCAATTTGCCAAAATTTAAATCACTTGGTTTTAAACATTGATTTGGGAAATCTTCACCAAAGATTGGAATTAAACAATATCTTATATTGAAACAGAAATTCTTGGCCAAATTCTTAACAATATCGAAAGGTAACCAAGTTCCTTGGATTTTCAAAAACCCACCACGAACTCTTTTAACTGCATTTGACAAATTTGGGAAATTTTCAACCAATTTAACAATATCTGTTTTATTATTACCACAAGATTTCCATAATCCTGTAAAGAAAACATAACCAGTTGAGTAATCCCATATGATCCAATTGTTATCATTCAATTTATATTCAAAAACTGTCAAATAATTACGTTCATCAACATTTGTGGAATATTTTTTCTTGGAAATGAATGAAGAATCTTCTTTAGTTATCAAAGGTTTAATCAATTCTAATTGAGAATCCGGGATGAATCTCAATAACTCTTGAGGGATTTCATTAATTGGATAATTAACCTTGATTGAATTCAAAAAAATCAAGTTTTCCAAATTGGTACTGTTAGAACTGCTACTCTTAAATTGAGTTGAATTTTTGAAATTATGATTTGGATTATTTGAAATCAATGGTTTAATATTGACTTGCTTTTTATCATTAGAACCATTCATCTTGAAGCAATTGGACTCTAATGATATAAAAAAGTGGATTCTTTGGATTGTATCAAAGGGTGGCAATAAAATTGGGTACCTTCTTAATCAGCTAAAACAAACTCCCAACTGTGGATTCTTTTGAAAATTCAGCTACTCTTTAACAACACAAAAGCGAATAATAAATTGGACAGTTCTAAATCACCAGCAGTAAGTTCTTCTCTCACCAATTCAGCTACTAAAGGTTCCTTTCTCCTTATTAACTCTGTGATGGTTTTTATCAGTAAAAGTCCCAATTGTCACTTTTGGATCGAATTTGACGTTTTGTCAACTGATAAGAGAAAAGTGGTAGGAGCAGGATAGATTAGGTAATATTTTACATAATGAATATACTTAATCAATTCAATCAATTAAATGTATAAAAAAGTATATAAATCTATTATATTCCAATATTCTATTCTCTTCAGTTATCAATAACCTCCAAATATCCACTATCCACATTGTACATCAACCCCCAGATCTCCAATTCTCCTTTAGCAACAGCATTAATCACTGGTTTTTGTCTTTTAAGTATATCCAATTGTTTTAAGACATTGAATTCAGCCAATTTTTTAGCTCTTGTCTTTAAATCTGGAATCTTGTTTAATTCCTCTATTTTCAAATCTCTCAATTCATCAATTTGTGTTAGGTATTTCATCAAGTTTGAATTAGTTGGACCTAAATCTTTATAACTTAATGAATTCCAAATACCTCCACAATCAGTATGTCCACATATTATGATTTTTTTAACTTTTAAAACATTTATACTAAATTCTAGAGTACTAACTGTGGTTAAATCATCAATGGAAATCATATTGGCAATGTTTTTAAAAGTGAAAACTTCACCTGGGGCTATGTTTAAAACTGTTTCATTATATCTTGAATCTGAACAACCAATCCATAAAGTATGAGGAGCTTGACCTTTACCGTTACTTTCGAAAAGTCCTGGTTTTTGATCATTCATTTTTTCCACCCATAGTTTGTTGTTGTATAGATAATCTTTTAAGCTGGATTCTTTTGTAAGAGTGAATGGTGATTCATTTTCATGGCTATGGAAATGATCGTGGTGGTGGTGATCATGATCACGACTATGATGGTCAATATCTAACGGACTAGTAGATAGTTGGGCAGCTTGTTGTTTGAGCATTGTGGGTATTATTCTTGTTGATGGTATTCTGGAGTATCTCAGTGTTAGCATCACTTCAACAAGAGCAAAAGACAAAGCTCCAGTTCAAACAAAGGGATTCTCTGGAATATTTATACCACCATTTCCCAATTGATAACCAGTACTAAAATTATATTAAAATCCACCTAAATCATGTTTTCAAAGTGATTCAACGTTTATCGTTGATGCAAAAAAAATGATGTCAACAATTAAACGCTAGGCAGGTGCCCCTCCAGGCGCTGGGCAGAGTCCCTTGTGGTGCTAGGCAGAGAGCGCGAAACCCTAGGCAGAGACAGTGGTCATTTATCACCAGTGACGACAACTTTTATACAGGAGATGAAAATTTTTTCGTTAGGCATCTAGGCAGAGGAATTTGAGAGTCGGTCCTGTTTAGGCGGAACCTCTGTTGGGCCGGGCCCCCCACAAAAACAGTGATGTCACCGTTGGGCTTTGCGCAAGAGACTTATCAGGTAATTGCGCAAATGACATAAGCGACATTTGGCGTACTTACCGCTTCCGGTCGTTTTGCGTGATTTTTATGAAATTTTTTGTTTATCTTCATCATCATCATTATCAATAGCAACTGATTAAAAGCCACAAACACAAAACACAAAAGCTCAACTCCACAAAATCATAGAATATTCGCTAAACTTTTTATTTTAGGCTCATTTATCTTTGAGATCAATTCTGCTACTGAATTGTGCTTTCAGAGTTTTGATTTGGTTCATCATCATCATCATCATTTAATCCCTGCCTCATCTCAATAATGCATTACTTTCCATTTATCTTGCTGATGGTATTTACCTCAATCATATTTACAACTTTTATCAATATATACAAACTAGATCAATCACCTATTGTCAATTTTGCACCTTCAAGCCCTGAACCAACTTTAACAATAGATAATTTCCATCTACAATCAGATTTCAAATTATTAGATATTTATCCCTATAAAGAAATTACAAGAAATAAGTTTAATGATTGGGTTAAGGAACAATTCCATATATCATTTGAAAAAATCTTGTTAAACATTGCAGATCCGGAATTAAATAAAGAATTGATGACAAAAGATAATGTTACAATAGGTGTTAATGTTGCATCAACTTCAAAATCAAAACCTGATTATTTTTATCAATGGATAAGAGATGGTGCTATAACTATGAATTCAATTATAAATTATCTTGTTGATGATAATTTCCAAAATAAAACTTTACAAAAAACTGTGGAGAATTATTTATCAAACAATTATAATCTCCAAAGATTAGATAATTGGAGTGGGAAATTTAAAGATAATTTGAAAAATTTAGGTGAACCAAAATTCCATGTTGATAGTTCTCCTTTTAATAAAGTTTGGGGAAGACCTCAAAATGATGGACCTGCCTTGAGAGTTATTACAATTGATAATTTTGTTAAAAATTTGGAAAATTTTAATTCTGAATTGGTATCAAAAGATTCAAATAATGAATTGGAAACTGTTAAAGATATTTATGAAAAAGTTTTAAAATTGGATTTACATTATATCTTGTCAAACTGGAATTTGAAAACTTTTGATATATGGGAAGAAATCAACTCATTCCATTTCTTCACTTCTTTAACTCAATTGAAAGCTTTGAAAATTGGTTTGAAATATTTTAATAAATTTAATGATGATGATACAACTTTTGGTGATTCTTTAACAAAAGTCTATATGGATTTATATCATTTCATTAATGAAGAATCTGGGTTTGTTAATTATAATTTGAATCATATAGTGGAGACCCCTTCAATCTTGAATCAAAGATCGGGTTTAGATGCTGCTATTTTAATTGCTTCATTATTAACCCATGATGATTTTGATGATGCTATCCCATTTGATGTTAATGATGGTTTAATTCTAAACACTTTAAGTGAATTGATTAAAACAATGAAATATCTTTATCCAATAAATCATTCTAAAATCAATTTAAATTTAGGTGTTGCATTAGGAAGATATCCAGAAGATCTTTATGATGGTGTTAAAATTGATGAAGGTAATCCTTGGTTTTTAACAACTTTATCTGCAAGTGAATTATTATTTAAATTAATTGCAAACTTATATTATTTAAAAGAACCTTTATTGATTGATGAATCAAATCAACATTTCTATTTCCATAACATTTTGGAACTGAATTTTTTGAAAACTCCATCTTCTAATTATCCATCTGGTTCAAATTCAAATTCAATTCCAACTTTAGAATTACCTTATAATTCAATTGCTTTTAATCAAACAGTGGCCAATTTATTTGCATATGGTGATTCATTTTTAGATGTCATTAGAGAACATGTCTCAAATGAAGGTTCAATGAGTGAACAATTTAATAAATATAATGGTTATATGCAAGGAGCTGAAAATTTAACATGGAGTTATGGATCTTTCTGGAACTGTTATAGATGGAGAGAAAGAGCTTTAACATTGATTGAGAATCAATGATTTCGGGGGTTCAATTTTATCACTACAAGTGCTAATGTATTTGTGTTGTTGTCTGTTGTGTGTTTTTTATCTTTAGCATGGTGTGTTTTTTCTTGATTTTGTTGTTAATGTCATATGAGGTTTCAGGTTTATTCGGTTAGTGTCGGTCGTTTGTGTGTGTTTTTTTTTGGCTTTGGGTTATGTTTTTTGGTATTGATTCATTCTTTTCACAACTTTTATTATTCCTGCAGTTACATTTGGTTTGTCATTTTTGAGGAATCTATTTTTTTTTTGCTTCCACTTCGATTGATTCCTTTATTTCATCGCAATCTACAGGTAGATATCATTAGAAGTATTTGTGTTTTTTTCTTGGCTTCAATCCTAAGAGTTATATTTTTGGATGATCATTGGAGTTTATTACCTATGTTCAACTACAATTTTTTTTTGCTTTTGATATTTTATATTTTTTATTTGCTGCAATTTCACTTTGTTTCAAGTTTATTATAGGTTCACGGTACTTTCGTTTGGATTAGATCACAGAATAGAAATTTGTTTTTGATTTTACAACAGTCTTATTTCTCTGTTATAATCATGGTTTTCTAGGTTATATATTTATACTACAATATTATTGCTCTACATTGTAAATTTTTAAACATTAACGTCTCACACGACAAATTAAGATATTTTGATATTCAAGATCTGAATTAGATCTGAATCGATCACCGAGCTGCTGATATCGAGTACAGTATCCCGTTAACAACCATGTTTAGCCTATATAATTGAAAAAAACAAAATCATGTCGATTCAAATTTCATAGTGTACTATATTTATAAATCAACTTCAAAATTATAATGTTATTGACAGCTGGGTATTCAGGGCTCAGACTTTGAAATTTTCCTTCCAAGTGTACAAATATCAGTGAAAGTGTAATTGTTCGGCCTTCTATAATAGTACTAGAGGTGCATGATGATACATGAGCTGGTGCTATAACCTGCATGCAACCAGCTAGTGTCGATCGCGGATCATTGTACTAGTCATGTAGTACTAGCTACGTTTTTTTATAATTCAATACATGATTGATCATACAATTCATGATTGATTTTTTACATCTATATTGTCGACAGCTCTTGGATGAGGAATGCAATGATCATTAATTATTATAATTATTATTATATTTTTATAATGTTAATTATTTTAGCATTTTATAAATACACATATTCAGATACATTAAAAAAAAAAAAAAAAAATAATATATAAAAGTACTATCGGATCATATTCTCACGAGCTAAATATTATTAATATTATTATAAGCTTTCATCAAATACATCAACTAAAAAANAAAAAAAAAAAGAAATTAAATATATTTATAAAATAATTATTATAAATCGCGGACATGAGTGCAATATGATCAATCAATATTAAATATATATATATATATATTAAATATAATTAATATTATCATGACGTCGCGGTAGACTGAATATCACGTCGACGCGGACGTCATAAAACGGGATATATTTGAATATAGCGCCATTTTTTACTGAAAATTTATAATTAATACTATATAACAATATGACAATTATAATACCAGATGCGTCATTTAATATATTAATTATATAAATTAATTAATATAAAATTTCTAGTTGTACTGCTGCACGTTACAGTACCCGGCAAACCATTTTTACTATTTTTGTTACAAATTTAGATTGACATGATCTTTTAATTGAGTAACTGATGTCTGAAGATTAATTCCCAACTGCTCTAATGTTTTTGCTGTAAAGCTGGTCAACGAGGGCAGATGTGCTTATACTGTAAGTCTGTAACGCTCATGTATATTATACTTAGCTGGGAAATATTGATTTTAGATGTCTCTTTTTTCTACTACAATTTTGTTTTTGATTTAAGGTTGAGTCTTAAAAGTTAAATGAATTGCAATTTCATGCTTAATTTTTAAAAAATAACCACTATCCCACATGAGCAAAAGCACTCTAACTATCAATAACCTTTACTTGCACCAAGAGATCAAGAGCTAATTCGATCTTATTCGATCCTGAATCGTATCTGACAAAAATTACGTTGTTCCGAAGGTTGTACGTCTGTACGTCACCTTAATACATAGTCATCCTATCTAGTCTATCAGACCAACACAGCAATTGTACAAATGAATTGAGCTGTAAATTTATTCAGGTACAAAGAGTTTTATCACGAAGACAGACCTACGAAGTATGCGTTATGAATTGATAGATTAGACGATCAAGTCAACAACTCTTCTCGGAAAAACAATCATTAGATCATGAGAGCTCATTAATAAAATCTCTATTAATGTTTGATTGTTTTTCTCATGCTTGTGTGGTTGCAGATCATATGAAATGATTTGATGAAACTCTTGGAATAGTTGCCTATCTTGGGCTATAGCGCATCAAGTTTCAACTTGTACAAAGTTCAACCTCTTTCTTTGGTACACCTATAAGAATCTGAGAAAGCTTTTCAAACCGTAAATAATTTGTAACAGTACACAGTTGTGCTCTTTGTTCCAAAAAATGGCAAAGTTGAAAGCTCCGTTGTTTCAGTCCCCGATTAAAGTTTCACCGAACGTCTACCTGCATATTTGTTTTATGCATGGAAGCAACTAAAAATAAAAAGAAACATGTGCTAAAAACAAAATAAGGTACGCGTGGGAAAAATTACACCACTACGTACATAGATGTCAAGCTCTTAACCGTCTTTAACCTTTTGTTGAGCTCTGTATCAATTATCAGGTTTCGTGCAACAAGCTATTGTCTCGACTCTTTGAGTACTTGATTCGTGAACCGATTTATATTTTGTACCAAGCTTCAGGATCAACTAGGAAAGGCTAAAACAGCATGAAGTTTGAACAGAAAGACTCACCCCATTTGAAAAGTGAAATGCTTGCGTTTCAGTAGATGTGGTTCAGCTTCAACAACAAAAGTATAGCTACTTAGAAACCCCGGACAAAATGAGTTGTGTTGTATCAATTTGATTGAGCCCATTATATACATGAAAGAAATGCTGACAGACAGTCAGAACTTGAAAAGCCAACGTCACTTACAAGCATTTGCCCAGCTCCTAAACAATGTTTAAATCTGCTAATTCTGCTAAATGATTCAAGAAGCCATTCGTAAACATAGGTCATTTGATTATCGTCAGATTACCAAGCTTCAACTAGAGGTCTATGTATAACGACGTCTTGCTTACGATTTCTTTTAACTACATATCGACTAGGAAAAAGATTATTCTAGTACCAGAGTGCAAAATTGTGATAAGCTGGGCATTCAATGCAAATACAGAAAACTGGCCGTATGTGGTATGCGTACCCTAATTAGTGGTTGTGTGATGGGAGAGCTGCCAAGTATGTCGAAGCTTCAAGTAATTTTAGGTTTTTTAGTGATGTGGTGGCGACGTTAAATTTGATTATGCGCCAACTGAACCTCTGAACCATTTCAAAGTTCAAACGTCAAGGACCAGCATCAAGAATTAATTATTCCAGCGAGATCTTAAATACATTAAGGTTTTTGGTCTCAATAGCTATGTCTTGTTTCTGTTTAAACGTAAGCTATAGCACTTTGAAATTGAAATAAGTTCAACAGCTTTTCTATATTGAGCTAGTTAATCATTTTTCTCCATCAACTTTATAATCCATTGTTCAAACCACTAAAGTTTCAAGATTAATCTACAGCAGCTTTCAATTATTCGAATTATAAGCTATCCTACAGGATTCATTGCTATATTGTAGGGAATTTTTGTTACTATAGTACAGTAATGGTGGAATGATTATGTAATCAAGAGAACGGAAAATCAGAAAAAAAAACATCAGATCCAAAAACTTTAATTAATAGATTCTTGTCAAGTTTCAACAAACATCAAGGTTCGATAAAGAAAAGTCACTGTTCATCCAAAAATGCATTGCTACGTGCAGTGAAGCATCTTATGAATCTTAAACATTGAGATAGGGCGCAGAGGACGAAAAATGAGATCTGTTTGATGTTTATTTAGATTCAGAAGGAGAATTTATAAGACCCTTTTTGCTTCAATTTCCAACATGAATCATATTTTCATCAACCATTTACATTCTTATAGATTTTTGTGCTGCTTTTTGTTCAACCTATAAATCTTCAAAGATCAAGAAGTTTGTTAATAATCATAAATGTTGCTAACAAACAAAACATTTGCACTTTTGCAGATTCTTCAGTTGATTGCATTGTTCTCCTTTGCATTAGGTAAACATATTGATCATGTTTTCAATAGGGTCAAGGTCATCACCGGTTATGACGAGGATGACGATGAACCATATGATTATTTTAGAGTTAATGTAACTTGGGGTTTCACTTATTGTGAACAGGTTGAAATAGGGGATACCTTCAGTTTGAATATGCCTTATGTGTTTGGTGTGAATGCTATCGATGATACAGGCGCTTATACTCAAAAATTTGATCTTAAATTGAGTGATAATACTGTGATTGCAAACTGTGACATTGATGGTGCTTTTGGAAGAAAGAAAAGTACAACCATTAACTGTGAAGTTCAATATGAATTACAAACTCATAGAGGCCTACAAGGTTGGTTAGAGTTTCCAGTTAATTTTGAAGGTGGTGGTCGTGTTGAAACAATTCTCGAAGCTGATCATTGGAAACCCGGTTCAAATGTCATTACATTCAATGACGAGTTGAGTACAATCGTTAAATTTCATATGGAAAATCATGCCAAACAGAGGGAAGAAATTTACCGTCATACCTATGATGATGAATTGTTTTTCTACTATGCTGCTCCTAAAGATATGTGTTATCATAATGGTGGGTATAAAGCCATAGAATCTGGTGATTTAGGTATTAGTATTACACCTTCTGAGTATGAGTATGATACAATAGAGGCTTACCATACAAGAAACTTTTCTAGATTTTCTTTTCCAGAAGGTTATGAAGACTTCAATGACTATCACTTGCATAAATTTGAAAATGGTATGCACATCATTTTTGGTGAAATGAGAGGTAACGAAAGAATCTGGATTTCAGGTTATGTGCGTGGTCAATTAGAACCTAGTACGCCTCTTGTCGTTCAAACTGGGGTCAATCTGCTCTGTGTTGATGGTACTTGGGACAACGACACCTCAAAAGATGTTTATTTTTTAAGAGGTTATCCAGCTTTAAGTGGTGGTCGTAATAAGTGTGAGTACCTTGATTTACCATGACTAAGCTTTTCTTACTAACTTTTATTTACAGATATCGCAGAATGTGAACTTCCATCATCATCATTATCATCATCATCATCATCATTTTCATCTATTGGTTCAAGTTCAAGTCAAGCCCCATTATCATCATCATCATTATCTTCTATTGATTCAAGTTCAAGTCAACCACCATCATCATCATCATCATCATCATCATCATCATCATCATCATCATCATGGACCTCCTCTTCGCAGTCATCAGAGTCTTTGTCTCTTTCAGAGGTTTCCTCTAGGTCATCATCATCATCATCATCATCATCATCATGGACCTTATCCTCGCAGACATCAGAGTCTTCCTCTTCCTCAGAAGTTTCATCTAGTGCATCATCATCTAGAGTCTCATCTAAAAGTTCAGATATGAGTTCTTCTTCTTCAGATATATTAAGATCGTCGTCTATATACTCATCCAGTGATTTATCGTCTAGCTCTGAAGCATCTTCCTTATACCCAGGTCTCTCATCAACAACTTCTTTAGGTTCAACTTTTGGCTCATCTAGCCTTTCCTCATCAGTGTTTCCAACAGTTGCTCCTTCACTTTCCTCAAAGTCTTCATCATCTGCACCAAGCTCTTCATCGTTCTCAAATATTATTCCACCATACCAGAACTCAAGTTCCCTGTCCGTTGAATCCTCTACCTCTCAATTATCTCCCCTTCCTTCCAGCTCCATCGAAGTTACTTCATCAAGCCACATATCCATATCGGAGTCAACCTTATCAACCAGCTTCCCAGAATCAAGCTCAGCTACTTCTACTGTCAGCTCCAACATAGGCTCCACTTCTACAGCAACTGAATCAAGTGTTACATCATCATCAAGTAAATTGAGCTCAGAAACTACAGCTTCAACCTCTCATTCATGGTTAGTCACTACCTCAACATGGACAAACTCAGCTGGTCTGACTTCTTCTGGTATTGTTTCAGAGTATCCAACTACTGGTACAGATGGTGTTGTTGGTACAGGTACAACTACTATTCTATTCCCAGGAGCTTCAACCTCTCATTCTTGGTTAGTCACTACCTCAACATGGACAAACTCAGCTGGTCTAACTTCATCTGGTATTGTTTCAGAATATCCAACTACTGGTACAGATGGTGTTGTTGGTACAGGTACAACTACTATTCCATTCCCAGGAGCTTCAACCTCTCATT
>NW_017567115.1:937719-938167 GCF_001661255.1 Hansenula anomala
GGTATTGTTTCAGAGTATCCAACTACTGGTACAGATGGTGTTGTTGGTACAGGTACAACTACTATTCCATTCCCAGGAGCTTCAACCTCTCATTCATGGTTAGTCACTACCTCAACATGGACAAACTCAGCTGGTCTAACTTCATCTGGTATTGTTTCAGATATCCAACTACTGGTACAGATGGTGTTGTTGGTACAGGTACAACTACTATTCCATTCCCAGGAGCTTCAACCTCTCATTCATGGTTAGTCACTACCTCAACATGGACAAACTCAGCTGGTCTAACTTCATCTGGTATTGTTTCAGAGTATCCAACTACTGGTACAGATGGTGTTGTTGGTACAGGCACAACTACTATTCCATTCCCAGGAGCTTCAACCTCTCATTCATGGTTAGTCACTACTTCAACATGGACAAACTCAGCTGGTCTAACTTCTTCTGGTATTGT
>NW_017567115.1:939279-964158 GCF_001661255.1 Hansenula anomala
TTTAACTTCATCTGGTATTGTTTCAGAGTATCCAACTACTGGTACAGATGGTGTTGTTGGTACAGGTACAACTACTATTCCATTCCCAGGAGCTTCAACCTCTCATTCATGGTTAGTCACTACTTCAACATGGACAAACTCAGCTGGTCTAACTTCATCTGGTATTGTTTCAGAATATCCAACTACTGGTACAGATGGTGTTGTTGGTACAGGTACTACTACTATTCCATTCCCTAGCAGTAGTTTTCCAATAACTAACTCTGGAAGTCTTTCAGCTATGAGCTCATCAGAAGCTCCTTCTTCTTCTGCCGCACCTTCGCCTTATATGACAGGGTTTATCAAAGATGGTGAACCTCATTGGAATGTTGTCGTTCCAGGTAACCTTGGAACTTGGTCGTCTGTTAATTTGAAAGGGTCAACTGATGGTTCACATTATTTATTAAGAGGTGTTGAGATTTTGCTGGAAGGAGATTCTGCCTCTGGAATTTCTGAAGTTTCTGATTATGAAGAGAGTGCTGCTTACAGTGATTCTATTGAGTATGACTCTGAGTTGATCTTTTCAATATTTGCTCATGCAGTTGCTGGGAAAGATTATGTTCATTCTGTTGAAGTTTGGGTTGATTTGGTCGATGAGTTCGGACTTCAAAAAAGAGATGCTCACAAGTATGAGTTATCTGCCACTATTGTTATTGATGCTTCTATTTCATCCTCTACATCAGCATCATTATCCGGAACTAGTACTTCTAGTGATACAGCTGAGTCCAAATCTACTGGTGGTATCTCCTCAACTTCAAAAGTTCAAACTACTGATACTTCAAGCTCCATTCCTACAAGTGAAGGTGATGGTGCATCAAGAACTCAAGTGTCTAATGTTGGCTCTGTTGTATCCTCAGTTGCTTCTGATTTTCCATCAACTACTATTATCACCATCACTAGTTGCTCCAATGGTGTCTGCTCCAAAGTTCCCGTTACTACTGGTGTTGCTGTCGGAACATTAACAACTGATCAAATTGTTAAAACATTTACAACTTTATGCCCATTGTCCCCAACGACAACTGAAAAGATTAGTGGAGGAGTTGAAAATTTGCGCCCTGGTTCAAGTGTCACGTTAAAATCCACAATAACTGCGTTATCTACAACTGTTGTTACTTTAACTGCTTGTGACAGTGGGGTTTGTTCCAAGATGCCAACCACTACAGGCGTCAGTGTTGCTACTAAAACTATCAATGGGGTTGAATCATTATTGACAACATTTTGTCCTTTAACCACAACAGTAACCATCACAGAAAACCATGATTCTTCCCCTTCAGCCTCTACAGTTGATAATAGTTTCCATATTGATGCTGATGATTTTGATAATGTTTTCGTTTCTGGTACTGGATTGGCTTCTGATGAATTTCCACAAGAGACAACGATCAATGAAAATCCAAATTCCACGGGTTCTAATGGGGCTCCAAACTCTGCGACAGTAACATCAGAGATTGGTGGAGTATCAAATGCTTTCAATGAGGGTTTCACAACAACTGCGTTACAAAAAGCTTCATCAACTGTGTCTCAAGAGACAAGTGCGACTTTTGGTTCTGATGGTACACAGTCAGCAGCATCTATTAGCACATACGAGGGTGATGCCTCAAAGAGTATAATTTCATTAGGATCTTTATTGGCTGCTTGTATTATTTTGATTTGATTGGCCAAGTTGATTTTTCTTTTTTATTCATTTATTTTATTTTCGATGTTGTTCGTGTCTTTTTTTTTTGAATAGCTACTGACTTTGTTCAGTTTGCCACTAGTCAATTTTTTTTTGATTAACTTTTTCTAAATAGTCCCATTTTTATTACAGATATTATTTTTGAATATTAAATGATAATTGAGTTTGATTCCAGATCATGTTCTGGCCACTGATTAATTGGTAGCTCAGTAATTAATTACTTTTATTGAACTAGTTTCATTACACTCATAATGATAAGCTTCTGCGAATCCGTTCTATAACTTATAATAGTAAGACTTCTAGTACTAGTACTTATTAATTATGCCAAAAGTACCTCAAAACTGCAGACGATGAAGTAGACGTTAATTATATGCCTACCTCACGCGATCAAAATGATTAGTAATTTAAGGTTAATTGAGTACTTATAAGTTGTGATTGTAGAGAAAAAAAGAGAGCTCAGTCGTGCACTACTACTTATTACTAGCCTCTAGCAATTTGAAAGGTAGAGTTAGTCTCTGCTATCATTGGCCTACGACATGTAACCGCACCTGAATCTAGACGGTCTTTGAACATGTAAAATTTACAATATTAGCATTTGTCGAACGGTCATTGCTTAAAAAGTTAGGGGTTACAAACCCAGAAAGATAGTGGAGCTAAAAGATGTGAATTATGAGGTCTGGGCTAATCTAGCCCTGATGTACTTGTCTAGGGTACTTTACGATCAAGTTAGTTAATCTACAAAGCTCATGCTTGGAATTCGGAAAATCAACTAACGGTCCTTATCACAAACATTGCCATTTCCAGCCAGGGATCCTCCAACTTTAAATTGCAAATATGAACCAGTTATCTGTGAAATTGCTTGTTTCATTTGTTTGTTTTGTTTTGTTTGTTTGGAAAACTTTTTTCTCAAGCGCAAGAGAACTTAACTTGGGAACGTTGAGGGATCATCAACAACGTTAAACTACACAGAATGATAAAATATATAAAAAGAGCTACTAAATCATGTTTTCGATGATAATTTCTTGTTAAAATGGTTGGTGTGCTTAATAGTGGTAAGAAGAAGATCAGATATACCAAGATGAGTTCAGACGGTGATAGAGCGGCTGATGATATGGATGTTATGAAGAACCAAACAAAAACTGTGACAGTTCAAGAGGATGCTGGTTCTTTCCATAATCCAGGAATCGAAGATGAACTAACCACTGCTCGTGTTTATGAATCACAAGAATCTCAACTATCCAAGTGGGAAACATTTAAGAAATTCCCATTCAGTTGCTATTGTGTTGGTGTCATGATATGGACATTAAATTTAACTTCCTTTGATATTGTTGCTGGTGGTATTGTGTTGTCAATTTCTCAATTTAGAAAACATTTTGGGCATCAAATGCCAGATGGATCTTGTGTTGTTCCTGCTAAATGGATTGCTGCCTTTTCAGGTGGTCCATTGGGTGCTCAAATCGTCGGACAATATTTCAGCTCTTTTCTTAGTGATCAATTTGGTAAGAAATGGATAATTATCATTAGTTTAATATTTAGTGCTGGATTTATTGGTGTTGAAGTTGCTGCATCAAACTTACATACTTTTTTAATTGGGAAAACTTTGAATGGTGTTTGTTTGGGTGTTATTCAATCAATCTGTGTTTCATATGTATCTGACACAGTTCCTTTAGTGTTGAGAGGTATTGGTATTGCTTTGTGTAATATTTCATTTTCAACAGGACCGATGGTTGTTTACATCATCAACTATTGCCTAAGTGATAAAGATGAAGATGATCAATGGGCTTACAAGGCTATTTTTTCTGCACAATGGGGGTTTACAGTGGTGAGTTTGATTGGGTTGATATTTGTGCCTGAAAGTCCATACTATTATATCTTCAAAAACAAGTCTGAAATGGCATATAGGGCCTTACAAAAATTATACAAGGACCCTGAAGCTTCACAAGAACAGCACAAGATTATTAAAGCTACTGTTGACCAATCAAGAGAGATTGCAGAAAGTACAAGCTATATTGATTTGTTAAAAGGGTTGGATAGAATCAGAACATGGATATCTGTAACGCCATTTTTGATATTACCAAATTGTGGTATATATTTTACAGCTGCTTATACAACTTATTATTTCCAACTTTCAGGATATGATGATAGAAAATCATTTCGTTTTACTTTGGGACAACAAACTATTTCATTAGTCGGATGTGTTGTTGCACTATTCTTTGTTGATTCCGTTGGTAGAAGATCAGGATTCCTTTATGGGTTAGGTATTTTGATTGTTTTTGATTTCATTATAGGTATTGCAGGTATCTATACACATAGTCAACATGCTGTGAATACAACCATTGCTTTTATGATGTTTTATGGTGGTACCTATAATACATTTATTGGCTCTTTAGTTTATCCTGTCTGTGCTGAGAACCCAACATCATACCTTAGATCGAAAACTATTGCACTGGGGCTAGCATTAACAAACGTTATGAATATGTTGTGGTCATTTGTGTTTCCATATTTATTCAATCCAGACAAGGCAAATTTAGGTGCAAAATCAATGTTAATATTTGGTGGGATTTCTATTGTTTCTTGGATTTACTTGTTCTTTTTCCAAACAGAAACTGCTAATAGATCATACGAAGAGATTGATGAGATGTATGCTAATAAGGTTCCATTTAGAAAGTTTGATAGTTACGTCTCTAAGAAAAATGCTATTAACCAAGAAGTTGTTCAAGAAAGAATAAGAAGTGATCATTCAACAACCACAGCTTAGTGTTTTCACTTACAGCCTTTACCTTTTGAATTTAAACCACACTAGAATGATAGCTATGAATAAAACTTCATGACATGATGCTACTAATTTTGACTGCTTTTGTAGTATTGTATTGGATGATGCAGCAGCCATCCACGTTCTTGAAATGCTATCACTAGCACCGGTAAACTACAGCTCATATTGACTCCCCAGTGCTCACCTCCCCAGACAAAACGAACAAACGTTTGTGATCTTTTTCACCATGTGTCAGCCGATACAATATTTTATTTTCAAGATTACATAAGAACTTACGTACGCTCGACCTCCTAACCGTTGCCTAGAAACGCAGTTAATTAAACTAGGTAGTAGGTACGAGAAATCAGCTTTACAGCAAATTGCAATGATCTAAATTTATCCGTCTCTTCACAAAATAGTACACCTCAAAAGCTAAATGCCAAATTCTGTTCATGTTAACAACTCCGAAATCATCTCTCAATCATTCGACGGCTGATCATTTCAATCTTGATCGGTAAGAAGTGAAAAATTCCTCGAGGAATATTCAAGGATCCAATTTGCTCAACGAATTAATTATAAATTGAACCCACGTTTCCAATGGCTTTATCCTCTATAGGAAATATTTCACCAATTAATTAACCAGTAAGAGAAGAACACCATCGGCTCGTATACATATCCAGATGATCTACAGTGTACACATGATCGTGGTTTAGTTCCACCAAGTTGAACTAATTTAACAAGGAGGATGTATAAATAGCCAAGGAAAATCACCAAGAAATGTTGTTGGAAAATATAATGGCATAAGAGATAGCCAAGAAAATTTGTCATTATGAAGTTTTCAAGTTTATTTATTGGTGCAATTGCCAGTTCAATTGCTTCAGCTGTTCCATTGTTTGATTTAGAAAAAGCCTTGGAAACAACAACTTATTCACCAACTGAACAACAATTGATCAACCAATTCTCCCATGAACTATACTTGATTGATAGTTTCAATGGCACAAATACTACCAAGTGTGATAAATGTATCAAAAGATTACAATTGGGTAAATCTATTGTCTCAACTAAACCAAATTTAATTTATCCTATTTTCACCAAATGGTGTACTGATAACAAGATTCATGATCCAACAACTTGTAAATTAGATTATGGAAGAAATACTGTTGACAATGCAACTTTTGGTACCAATTTTGCCAACATGTTATACTTGATGGAACCTTCAAGTTATGATGGTCAATTATATTGTCATTATCAAGATTCAAAATCTTGTCCATTACCTAAGACTCCAAAAATTGACATGTCTTCATACTGGCCTGCAAAGAAACCTGAACATGAAGTTGCTCCAGAAGTTGGTAATGAAACTTATAACGTTTTACATGTTAGTGATTTCCATATTCAATTAGATTATCAGATTGGTTCAGAAGCAAATTGTTCCCAATATATGTGTTGTACTGGTCATAATTTCAACAAACATTCACCTCCACAAGGCTACAACTATACTGCTAATTTGACCCATGACCAAATTGCTAATCTATCATTTACTCCAGCTTGGTATGATGCTGATTATGAATTACAACATGGTGATCCAATTGAACATGTCTTGAGTAATGGATCTGTTTGGGTTCCTGCAAACACTTTTGGTCATTATGCTTGTGATGCTCCAGAAGTTTTAATCAATAGTTCACTTAAATCAGTTGCTCAATACCAAGAAGAATTAGGCTTAGATTTCCAGTTTTCAATCTTTACAGGTGATTTAGTTGATCATGATGAAGATCAATTCTTGGACTATGAGAAAAACATCAAATCTGAAGAATATATCTTTAGAGATATCAAGGCAACATTGAAAGATATCCCACTTTATGCTGTTCTTGGTAATCATGACACTTATCCTTATGCTCAATTAGCTCAACAAAAATCAGGGTTTGCCAATTTATTTGACTGGAATGCTGAATTGATGGCTGATATGTGGGAAGATTATGGTTGGTTAAACAGTACCACTGCCAAATATGCAAGAGAACATTATACTGGGTTTGCAGTTACCACCAAGACAGATTTGAAAGTTATTGCATTGAACTCAAATGCTTACTATGCATCTAACTTATACAATTATTGGAATGCTACAGATGTTGATTCTTTTGGACAATTCCAATTCTTAATTGACGAATTGATTGATTCTGAAAGTAAAGGTCAAAGAGTTTGGATCATTGCTCATATTCCATTCGTTGAAGAAGCATTACCTGTTCCTGCTGAAGTGTTTACACAAATTGTTAAAAGATTTTCACCATACACTATCGCAGGTATTTTCTTTGGTCATACCCATTTGGATCAATTCAATATCTTGTATGACGGTCCAGTTACTAACAAGAGTGAAGAATCCGTTTCAAACTTTGCATGGATTGCTCAAGCTGTTACTCCATTAACTGATAACAATCCATCATGGAGATATTATACTGTTGATAAGAAAACTCATAGTATTATGAATTCATACAATTATTACACCAAATTGAATGATACATTTTATAATGAATCAGATGAACCAGTTTGGGAGTTTGAATATTCAGCAAGAGAATCATATGCTAATGTTACTGAATGGCCAGAAACTGCTCCATTGAATGCTACATTTTGGCATAGAGTTGCTAATGGGGTCAATGCAAGTGATGAAGTGTCTCAAACTTATAACAATTACAAGAGAAGATTCAGTCCATATGTTCCAGAATGTATTGGTACTGGTAATTGTGATGGTAGTTATTGTTTCTTAGCCTCATTCACTTTGAAAGATTATGAAGAATGTATGGAAACTTTCCATGAACCAGAGTTTTACTGATCAATTCAGATCTTTTATTTTCAATTCGTTATACCTTCATCTCCATCCTTTTCTTATTCTAGATTGAGATTATTTTGATATTATCTAGACTTGTTTAACAATTTAATTACAGTCCAAAGCAGAATTGTAGTTGATGTTTTAAACGAGCAACGGCCCACGAGCCTAAGTCCTAGGCGGATGCTGGGTAGAGTCCAGACGGAACTAATCCGTGCGTATATTTCAGAACGGCAAAGCATAACTCTTGTGTAAATTATGGACCGGCTGTAATCTCACAACGTTTTTGTGGCAGTTTTCACAATCAGATTTCTGCTCCGGTGCCTGAAATTGCAGAGATTCCAATTCCCAATCGTTAATCCTTCACCCACGTTGGTAGCTGCCAAAGGCCCATGCCACTAGTTGTTCTTGACTCGTATCTGGGTGATGTTGAACGGAGCTGCTCAGGATGCTATTGGTCCAAATGTCAACGTCTTTTGAAGAGTTTGGAGTTTTGAGGGACCCTATAAATTGAACAAAGTCTCCGAGATCATCAGCTTGAGGATCCCATTGTTGAACCAACACAATTGCTCAAGATGAAGGTATCTTCTATGCTGCTAGGAACACTAGCTGCTTTGTCAACTGTGGTTAATGCTGTTCCCTTATTTAATCTTGAATTGACTTTGGATACCACCGTTTTCACTCCATCTGATGCTAAATTGATTGTTGATTTTGCAAGACAATTGACTTTGATTGACCAATTCAATGGAACAAACACCACCAAATGTGACAAATGTATCAAAAGATTGCAATTGGGTAAAACAATCACCATGACCAAACCAAATTTGGTGTATCCCGTTTTTACCAAATGGTGTATTGATAACAAAGTTGCTAATAAAGTCACCTGTGAAACCAACTATGGTAGAAATACCGTTGACAACTCCACGTTTGGTACAAATTTTGCCAACATGCTCTACTTGATGGACCCTTCAAGTTATGATGGTCAATTATATTGTCATTTCCAAGATACAAAATCATGTCCTTTACCAAAAACTCCAAAGGTTGATCTTTCAGGTTACTGGCCTCCAAAACAACCAAAACATCACGTTGCTCCAACTCCTGGTAATGAAACTTATAACGTCTTACATGTTAGTGATTTCCATATTGAATTAAACTATCAAATTGGTGCTGAAGCTAACTGTTCAAGAGGGATGTGTTGTACCCCATATAGTAAGAATGCAGCTAAATTACCGCAAGGTTATTCATTTACTGCTAATTTGACTGAAGATCAAATTGGTAACTTGTCATATACTCCAGCTTGGTATGATGAAGATAATGAATTACAATATGGTGAGCCGGTTGATGTTTTCAAGAATGGTTCTGATGTTTGGTATCCAGCTAACACGTTTGGTCATTATGAATGTGATGCTCCACCAGTGTTGGTTAACAGTTCTTTGAACTCCGTTGCAAAATTTCAAGAAGAATTGGATCTTGATTTCAAATTTTCAATCTTTACAGGTGATTTAGTGGAACATGATGAAGCTCAATATAAATCACATGAATTTGTCATTGAATCTGAAGAAATTGTCTTCCGTGATATGAAGAAAACTTTGAAAGGTATCCCTGTGTTTTCAGTTTTGGGTAATCATGATACATTCCCATATGCCCAATTAGCTCAAGAGAAATCTGGCTTTGGTAATTTGTTTGATTGGAACGCTGACTTGATGGCTGACATGTGGGAAGATTATGGTTGGATAAATAGCACTACTGCCCAACATGTTAGAAAACATTACTCTGGTTTTGCTGTCACAACTTCAACTGATTTGAAAATCATTGTCTTGAACTCTAATGCTTACTATGTTAAGAATCTATATATGTATTGGAATGCTACTGATATTGATTCGTTTGGTCAATTCCAATTTTTAATTGATGAATTAGTTGATGCTGAAGCTAAAGATCAAAGAGTTTGGATCATGGCCCATATTCCTTTCATCAAAGAAGCTTTACCATTACCAGCTGAAGTTTTCACACAAATCATTAAAAGATTTTCTCCTTACACAATTGCCGGTATCTTTTTTGGTCATACTCATTTGGATCAATTTAATTTATTATATGATGGTGGTGTCGGAAATAAGACTGAACAAAATTTGGTTGCAAACGCATGGATTTCGCAAGCTCTTACACCATTGACCGAAAATAATCCAGGTTGGAGATACTACAGTATTGATACCAAAACTCATAGTGTTATGAATTCATTTAATTATTATACCAAATTAAATGACACATTCACTAATGGTAATGAAGAACCTATTTGGGAATTTGAGTATTCAGCCCGTGAAGCTTATGAAAGTGTTGCTGAATGGCCTGACAATGCACCATTAAATGCAACTTTCTGGCATAGAGTTGCTACTGGAGTTAACAATACTGAAGAAATCGCCCAAACTTACAGCAACTACAAGAAAAGATTTAGTCCTTTCACTCCAAACTGTATTGGTACAGATGAATGTGATGGGAGTTGGTGTTTCTTATCTTCATTTACAGCAAAAGACCACCAAGAGTGTATGAAGATGTATGGTCAACCTGATATCTATTGATTTACCAATGCTGTTTTTCTTCTTTTCAAATTTCGTTTCCACCGTTATATTTTTTGATTCTACCTCGAGAAGAGACCTAAATACTGGTTGACCCCAAAAGTGTTTATATATTTAGATGTTTATCGTTTAGATCTGTACCATCACCTTTGACGTCTTCGATTGTAACTGGCCAAGGCCCCTCTCAGGCCATGCAAGGGTTATCGCTTTTTTTCTAGGCTACAGATAGCTGCGTAATCTTCAACACTGCTCTGGCTTTGGGGCTGCGTAAATTTCAGCACACTGAAACCCATCACCTGTAACGGTTTTCGCGACTTTTTTTTTATTTATTTTTTTCGTTCGCGATTTTTCACGTTGCAGCATCTCGAGGATGATTCATACATTGGAAAAAATACACCTTGAAGAGTTACATCAATACTCAAGAACAGACAACAACGTACATTAATATCCAAAATGCTAAGTACTAAAGCAACCTTTTCCAGACGTCTATACTCAACTGCCTCAAAAACCTTAAAAATTGGTTAGTATCAACTCAGATCAATTGTGATCTCTGTTCATCATGAAAAAGTGTGGAGTATTAACTTATCAAATTGATAGGGTTGATTCCAGGTGATGGTATTGGTAGAGAAGTCATTCCAGCCGGTAAACAAGTTTTGGAGGGTTTATCATCTAAACATGGTTTGAATGTTCTTTTCGAACGTGATTTCCCTGAGATTGAAAGTAATGCCCAAGAAGAAGTTCAAGAAGAAGTTCAAGAAGAAGTTCAAGAAGAAGTTCAAGAAGAAGTTCAAGAAGAAGTTCAAGAAGAAGTTCAAGAAGAAGTTCAAGAAGAGTACGAAGATTGGAACGGGTTCGATGATTGAAAACAATTCTATTTTATCTAACTAAAACCTGTTTAGAAGAGCTATATCGCTTATAAACGTTTAACAACGTCATCAATAACTTGTTGAGTAGTTGATTTACCACCTAAATCTGGAGTTTTAACTTGACCTTCAGCCAAGTTAGCATCAACTGCTGCATAAATATCAGCAGCTGGTTTATTGTAACCCAAGAACTCTAATAATAAGGCTGTGGATCTGATTGTAGCAATTGGGTTAGAAATACCTTTACCAGCAATATCTGGAGCAGAACCGTGACATGGTTCACCAATAACATAGTTATCACCAACGTTAGCACTTGGAACAACACCTAAAGAACCAACAAGGGCTGCAGCACCGTCTGATAAGATATCACCATACAAGTTTGGAGCAACAACAACATCGAAGATTTCAGGTTCACGGAACATACGATAAACCATTGAATCAACAATTTGTTCTTGTAAGTTAACTTGAGAGTATTTTGATTGATTTTGGTCATAGACTTTACGAACAGTTTCACGGAATAACCCATCAGAGACACTCAAGACATTTGATTTATGAGTAATGGTTAAGATTGGTGATTTATGTAATGAAGCAGCACCTAAGTCACGTTGAGCTTGACGTTGTAAGGCGATTTCCAAGGCAATTTTACCAATTCTTGTGGTGGCAGTCTCTGTGATTCTCTTGATAGCTTCAGCAGTTTTGGTACCGTCAGCATTTTCAAAGATTTTTTCCTCTTTAACATATAAATCTTCGGTATTTTCACGAACAATAACCATATCAACAGGTCTATCATTTGTACCATCAACTGATTTAACTGGACGAACATTAGCATATAATCCTAATTTTTTACGTAATGCAACAATTGGTGAAGAATAACCAGCAACTTTAGTAGTTGGGGAGGAGACAGCACCAAATAGTGCACCATCAGTTTCATTTTTTAAAATTTCAACAGTTTCTTCAGGTAAAGCAGTACCAGTAGCTTTAAAATGTTCAAACCCAGCTTTCAATTCAACAAAATCGAATGCAAAAAACCCAATACCACCATCAACTTTAGGTAATGACCTTATACAACCACCAGCTAGTTGTTCAGGGTTTGGGAAACCTTTGAATTCTTCAACCAATCCTCTTCTAGGCCATAATGGGATAACTCTCGATCTGTTAGCGACTCTCCATCCAGCAGCTTTGACTTGGCCATCATTGATTAAATCAATAACAACTCTCTCATTCTCTTGTGCATGTATTGAACAAGTTGAGTAAACAACTTTTTTAGCATTTGGGAAACTTAGTGCATGTTTAACAATGGAAAATTGAAAAGATGATAATTTTTGTAATCTTTCTTCATTATATGCACTTTCTGGATTCTCTTCTTCATGTGCTCTACCAAAGATACCACTTCCAGAACATGATGGATCCACAACTAAACCCGTGATATCTTCAAATTCAGATGGTTTGGAAGCTGTGAAATCACCAACATTTATCTTAACTTTTGATGCACCAGCAGTAGTGACCATCTTATCTAAAATCTTGGAACGACGAACATCTCTTTCAAAAGCATTAATTGACCCTTGTGGACCTTGAATATAACTTGCTAAATGTGTTGTCTTATTACCAGGTGCCGCGCATGAATCGATAACATGGTCATTTTCACCTGGGTTTAATATATGAGCTGGGAAACAAGATGATCTATCTTGAATGATGATATGACCCTTTTCATATAGCTTTAACTGTGTGATACGCTCTTTTGGGTGAACGCCAAATAGATTGGGTATATATTCATCATGATAAATTGTACCTGGTTCAATCTTTTTAATATCTGAGACTTGTTCCAAATGGTCCAACTCTTCCAAAACTTTCTCCTTGGTTGTTTTTATAGTATTTGCTCTAAACCATCTCACTGGTGTATCATCTTCATCAATTAATTCATCCAAACTCCTCACTTTATGCTTTAATTTTAATTTTGTCAATTCAGCAGCTAATCTCGTCTTGTGCTTCAAAATTGCCTCTTTCAAGGGTGTTTTACCCATTTGGATTCTTCCAGATCTGGTGAATAAAAGATCATGAACCAATAGAAGAGCTTGAGATTCTTTGATTTGCTTTTCTTCTTTGAGTAATTTGGCTTTCTTGATGATTTCCAAGATAAATGGTTTATATTTCAAAGTTGATGAGACCAATGCATAAACATGTTTGGGATCTGTCTTTAGTTGCTTGTTTTTCGATGCATTGAAGATTCTAGTCTGAAGAGAACCTTCTTTCTGGTTTGAAGTTAAAAACTTTTCAGCCTCCCTGTACAAATTCATAGTTATTTACAGCTGAACCCAAGTACTTTTGACCTCAAATATTAAACTCCATCACCAAAAAATTGTACACAACTGAAAAATTTCGTTATTGACACTCTCTCCGATGGCAGCCTTGAAAAGCCGAAGGTGTTCGGGTGTTTTCTGATCTTGATTTTTTTTCGTTTTCGAGATTTTTTCAAAAGGGCTCTTTTGTTTTGGTTTCCTTGAGCTTAAGCAAAGTATAAACAGATAATAGCAAAACGCATTGTGAAGACACCCTCTGGTGAAGAATTGCTGCTTAGAAGAGCTTATATTATCAAGATCTATTGACTCACACAGATAACCGATCTGATACTCAATCACAAGATTAAAAATTGCTCTATCGCTTGACAGGTTTGCCTTTTAGTGCGTGGAGAGTATATCAAACTAATATCAATTCCAAGAGAACGAGAATTCACGCTCAGTTCATCAACTTTTAGAAGCACGAGGCTCAGACTTTTGACTCAAGATAGCTAGCGCTTGATCTATTAAGAAAAAAGAGTTGTCAGAAAACACAATGAGCACAAATGAAGTGAAGGAGGAACCTAACTCCACCACAACGGCAGAAGACAACACCAACAATAAATCCGAACAAATTGAAACCAAAAAGGATGAAGATACGATAGTGCCTGACGCTGAACCAATAAAATCAGAGAAACGAAAGATTGATGAAGTTGATGGAGCTATTTCAAGAGAAGATGTCACGCCAATCAATGGCGTTGTTGATGATAAGACAATTATTGTTCCTATTGTGCCCCCAAAGATTAATTACATCCCATTGAAAACAGGATTATGCTATGATGTTCGTATGCGTTATCATGCCAAAATTTTCACATCATACTATGAATATATTGACCCACATCCAGAAGATCCAAGACGTATTTACCGTATATATAAAATCCTCGCAGAAGCTGGTTTGATCAAGGATCCAACATTGTCGGGTATAGAAGATATTGGTGAATTAATGTTGAAAATTCCAGTTCGTGAAGCTAGACCTGAAGAAATCTTACAAGTCCATACTGAAGAACATTTGAGATTTCTTGAGAGTACTGCCCAGATGACTAAAGAGAAACTAATGGAAGAAACTGAAAAGGGTGATTCTGTTTATTTCAACCATGATTCATTCTTGGGAGCTAAGCTAAGTTGTGGTGGTGCCATTGAAGCTTGTAAAGCTGTTGTGGAAGGGAAAGTTAAAAATGCTTTGGCAGTTGTTCGTCCTCCGGGTCATCATGCTGAACCTGATACACCTGGTGGTTTTTGTCTTTTTTCAAATGTTGCAGTTGCTGCAAAAAACATTTTGAAGAATTATCCGGAATCTGTTAAAAGAATTGTTATTCTAGATTGGGATGTTCATCATGGTAATGGTACTCAAAAGGCTTTTTATGATGATCCAAGAGTCCTCTATATTTCATTACATAGATATGAACAAGGGAAATACTATCCAGGTACTATAGCAGGTGCAGCAAACCAATGTGGTGAAAGTGCAGGTGAAGGTACAAATGTTAACATCCCATGGCCAGTTGGTGGTATGGGTGATGGTGACTATATTTATTCTTTTAGAAAAGTTGTCTTACCGATTTGTTATGAATTTGATCCTGATTTGGTTATAATATCTTCAGGTTTTGATGCTGCAGATGGTGATATGATTGGTCAATGTCATGTTAGTCCCGGTGCTTATGGTCATATGACACATATGTTGAAAAGTTTAGCAAAAGGTAATCTTTGTGTTGTTTTGGAAGGTGGATATAATTTAGATTCTATTGCCGTTTCTGCTTTAGCGGTCGCGAAAGTTTTGATTGGTGAACCTCCAGATGAATTGAAAACTAAATTACCAAAGAATGAAGCAGTGGAGACAATTGATGACGTTATAGAAATTCAGTCAAAATATTTCAAATCGTTAAAACCTGGCCATTCAGCAGTGGATCATGCTGCTCCAGTTGGTGAAGGTAACAAAAATTTCAACTTACAAGAAGCTATTCGTAATCAGCAAGCACGTGACCTGTTTTCAAATCATAAATTTGTTAGTTTACCTGTATTGAATGATAAGCAAGATACTTGGAATTCAAGTGATGATCAAATGTTGGCAAGCTCAGACATTTATGATGCTGATACTATCATAATAGCAGTCCATGATCCTGCTGAAGTTTGGGCCAAAACGGATTCACTAACAGGTTTAATAGATCCAAGTAGCTCTATTATTATAGATTCAACTTTGAAATTAACAAAATGGGCTAAAGAGCAAAACTATGGATTCATTGATGTTAATATTCCTGAATCTTCACTATCTGATGATAATTACAGTGCTTTAAACTCTTCTCAAGAAGTTGTATTATATTTATGGGACAATTATATTCAATATTTCAAGGCTACAAAAGTTATCTTCTTTGGATTTGGTGAAGCTTACTCAGGTATTGTTCACTTATTAGGTCATCGTGATACTCGTAATGTTGTTAAGGCTGCTATTGCTTACATTGATAGAAAACAATTAAGACCAATAGTACCATTAGTTGATGAAGCTATGACTGATTGGTTTTTCAAAAATTCATTGATATTCACAAGTAAAAACCATTCATGTTGGGGTGATGGCTCTGAAACGAAGAAACCAAGAAAGAAGTTTGGTAGAGTTTTGAAGAGTAATTCAGATGGTTTGGATAATATCGTGGAGGAAAGATTTGAAGAAGGTACGGACTTTGTGCTTGATTCCATAGAAGAGTATGATGAAAGCAGTGCTTGAATCAGTACTTTGTACAAGATGATGTGTTGTGTTCATACTATGTACTAATATTAAAAACTACGAAATAATGTATTTTTTTTAGAAGAAAAGTTTCTTTATAACGAATGCATACTTATACAAAATGATGAGTAAATCTCTCCAACGCAGCGAAGGATCATAAAACTAAACAGCACTTGGATATCTTTCATTGAAATCTTTTTCCAGATCATCAATATCTGGCAATGAAATCTCACTTGAAATACTATTCTTTTTTGAATGAACTTTAAGTGTCACATCTAATCTACTTTTATCATCATCGCCTTCACTATTAACTGCCAGAGTTTTCAAGTGTAATGGTTTTTTAGGTTTGATAGGTGGCGCTGATTTCTTCAGAGTAGAGGGTGAATAAATTTCAGTCTCCTTTAATGGTTTAGGAGTTCTTGTGATAGTACTTGGGGTGGATTGGGCCGACAGTGGAGGTGTTGAAGGTATAATCTTTTTTGTTGGAACAGGTGGTTTTCTTTTGATAACAGAAGGTTTCTTAAACCCATCGGCATCAACATCCGCTTTATTATCTTCATCATTACCATAACCTTTGGCAGTTTTAACAACTGGGGGATCATTGTTTCTATTCAATAATGCTTGAACTCTTCTCTGAATAGAACTTGAACGGTTCAGTGTCTTTCTATTCTCTTCGGGGATTATGATTTCCTCTTCAATACTCTCTGATGATGATCTAAATTTTGTGGAATTACCAGTATGCGTTGAATAAACACCAGAAGCTTCATGGATAGAAGATGCTCTTGAACTTGTGCGGCTTTGTGAACGACTTTGCGAACGACTATGTGAACGGCTCAGTTTTCCCGTGAAGTGACCAATCAGAGCACCGACCTTTTTGCTTCCCGTACTGATACGACGTAAAGAATTAACACTTTCACCAGTATGTTGTTTGGACCAAACCTTACCTGAATCTTGTCTTTCCAAATTTTTCAAAAAATCAACATTACTATTGATATGATTTCCACCAGGAGATAATTCAACAGTATTAGATTGACTAGATAATCCAGTAATGATTCGTTTCAGTTCATTTGTTTCGCCATTCTTCTCTGCTGGTGACTTTTCAAATGATTTAGCTTGTGACGGCAACACATACATGCTTTGTGGTCGTTTCTTTGGAGCTAGTGGTCTTGATTGATTTTTCAAACGTGCTTCAGTTTTTAGCTTTACTTCATCTTGGTCCACAGTCTGAACTATACTATCAACATATTTTGGTTTGGCAGGGATAGGTGGTTTCGATTCTTTTTTGGTATCATAGATTGACAAATTTCCAACTGATTTACTCAAATTATTGGCATGTAAATTGGAGTTACTTGGGTTATTGGAATAAATTTGGGATGAAGAAGTTGGTCTCGCAGGTTTAGGAGGTGGTTGTGGGCTTGTGCTTTTAGACTTGAGAAAGTTTGAGGTATCGATATCAGCAAACGGGTCTTTCTTACCAGGACTTAACGAAACATTCACCATTTCCGTGTTTAGTTGTTTCAATGGTCTCAAGTTATTTGATTGTTGAAGTTGAGTTGAGGAAACAGTACTTCTTGGCAAAATTGAAGCATCTGTAGTGTTTGATGACTGTGAAAGTATTTGAGGTTGAGCATGAGCTTGGGGTTGAGCTTGGTAACTTGGTTGAGGGAGTGGAATCTTTGTTGGATGAACTTTTGGATTGAATGTTGCAGATGTGATGTTCTTTCTTTTTGTGAAATCATCAATTGGCATTGGGACAGAACGCATTTTACAAACTTCTTCAAGAGTTTGATAGGCATTTGGACGACGACGGGGATCTTCTCTTAACAACACTGATATCAAGTTTTTCAATCTTTCTGAATAGACTGGGTATTTTGGAAAGCTAAAAGTGGCATGCAATATTGCCAATTCACCTTTTTCTTCAAAAGGGGTAGTATAATAACACAACTTGTAAAGGAAAATTCCTAAAGCCCAAATATCTGATTTTTCATCAACAGGTAAGCCACGATATAAATCAATCATTTCAGGTGCTCGATATTGAGCAGTTGTATTTCTCAAAACATCATTTTGTAAGATTGCAAACTCATCAGCATCTCTTGGTGGACGTAACACTGGGGATGCAGAACCAAAATCACAAAGCTTATAGTCACCATTACCTGAAATTAAAACATTTTCAATCTTTATATCTCTATGGATGAGAGGTGGGTCCAATGCATGCATGTTTGCAACACCTTCAGTGACTTCACCCATTATTCTCAAGACTTCATCTTCTCTCAATCTATTTTCCAATCTAGTATTCATGAAATCTATCAAACCTTTATTGGCACAGTACTCCATCAACACAAAGACTTCATACCCAGGCCCAGTTGGCATTCTTGCAGCATGAGAGTCGATGTATGAAACGACATGGCGATGGCCTTTAACTCTTTTCATTGAATCAACTTCTGCCCTCAATATATTTAAACTAACCTTATCAGGAACAGCAACTCTTTTAAGACACGCAATTGATGTTTCATTCTCCTTGGGGCTGATTTCAACTTTGTATACATGTGCAAATCCACCTGTTGTTAGTGTTAGTATCAACTCTCTTAGAATAGTATCATTGACACTCACCTTCTGATACATATTTCACTATTATGGCTGTGTGAGAGCCCACTGTGAGCACAGTTCCAGGCTTATAGGCATTTGGCGGTATAGTACCAGACATTCTCCGTTAAATTATATTGTGATATAATCTTTTTCAATTGCCTGGTGCTTTGATCTTTAGTTGATGACTTTTTTAGTCTTTAGACAATCCGAAATGGCCAGGGTGTTTAACCGATTTGTAAATCCAACCGATTGATCAAATAAAATCTAGGAAAAACCTCTTCTAAGCAGCCTACTTTAAACTCTCCTTCAGAAACAGTTTTAAAAACTGCAAATTGTTTGAATTGTTATTGTAAGCAACAGTGATAGCCTGGCTTGGGCATCTGTGTCTATATTAGGGAATGATGAATTTCTTGGAGATTGAAAAAAAATAACGTAAACACGGTGTTCGGATGTTGTGATTTCATAATCACAGAGTAATAAATTGCTGAATTACTACAATTTCAATATTAACTAGGTGGAGTTGTTCTTTGATGGTGACTGGGTGATAGTTAAGCAGATTGGGTTCAATTGTACACTCTTTGAGCTCCAGAATGATCAAATCAGGTATTCAATATGGTCTGAATCTGTGCTCCTTTTTCGATTTCTTCTCTTCCTTATGTTTATGCTTCTTATCCTTTTTATCTTTTTTCTCCTTTTTATCTTTCTTTTCCTTCTTTTCTTTCTTCTCTTTCTTGTCCTTCTTATCTTTCTTCTCTCCCTTTTCCTTTTTACTCTTCTTTTCTTTGTGCTCTCCGGATGTTGATTCAGAATCGTCCTCTAGGTCACCCATTTCAACATCTTCTTTTGGCTCATTTTGTTCAGTTGAAGCAGAACCAAAAAATGATTCTGGTGCATTTAGTTGGACATCTGATTTCCATATTCTCAAATTACCATCTTCACCACCAGTGTAAATTAAATTACTTGCAGGAGGACAGTACACAGCTCTAATGACTTCTTCCCCGTGTCCTCCATTCAGCTTGATTGGTGTTTCAAGATTTATCTGCTCATTAATGAATGGATATAGTTTAGCGTGTGATTTTCTAAAAGTGAGAGTTAGTAATTGAAGATTTCAAAAAACAAAAGCGACAACATACGAATTAGCACCGGTTGCAATGAAACCAGGGTACACATCAACCACGTATTCACAATCCCAAAGTTCTCTGACGTCTCCAAAATCTTGAGGTTTTGGTTCGTGAGATTCATCGGATTTATCATTTAGTTCATGTATGGCAAAAGTTTCCATATGAGATAAAGTATAGATTCTTTTTGGAGATAGCCACCCTGCAGAATGGATTGATGCAAAATTAATAACTTGATGTAATGCATCATCTTCATCTGGTATACTAAGATCATAAATGTTGACATAACCATCAGTTGACCCACTTAATAATATTGAATCATCTGTTGGATGGAATTTGATCTCTGTAATGTCATCATGATGTGAATCAATGAATGACCTCACTATATCTTTGGTTCTGAAATCCCAGATGTGCAATTCAGCATCTGCTTGTTTCAATTCTGTACCACCAGCAACATAATTGTTTTTAAAATCTAGTGATAAAAATGGAATGTTTCTTGAATTATTGAAAATTGCAACTGGTTTATCATCATTATTTCTTAGATCAAAAATTTTAATAGAATCTTCTGCAGCTGTTCCTATTAAGTTTTCACCATCAACCGATCTTGCAGAATTGATTGAAGATTGATGTGCTTTTATAGTTCTTATTGGTGCGAAATTTCGATCTTGATTAGCATTCAATGGATATAGTTTCAAGGAACCATCACTTAAAGAACTAACAAGACCATGGTTTTTTGATGGAACAAGGTCTAAAACCCAGTTATCACCTGAGTTATGACTAGCTATTAGAGAAGCAACTGACATTTCAAGAATGGTGAGCTATAAACGGTTGAATTTAAAGTGTTCCTATACTAATTTTATGTCAAAAATTTTTTCTCACTACAAGCCTAAAAAAAAAAAAAAACACACACACACAATTCGCGAATGAGGTTGCAAAAAAAAATTAGAGTTTTAGTTTCGTCAAAGTTTTCAGACTTTTCTATGATGGAAATTAACTGATGCGTTTGTTCATGTCGAAGATACTTATTTCGATGTTAGAACTACATAATAACAATAGTGTTTTTGATAAGAGAACTGGCTTCAAAAGTCATCGATGTACTTTGAAACATATTTGCTGAGGTAAACCCCCCTGAACAATTATCATAGATAGAATGTACAATTTTCATCAATATTTCATGAAACTATACGTTGCTGCTCCATTGATGGCTATACAAACTACAAACTGATGCATATATTGTTAACTGTCCACAAGCTTTACGATTTGGATACATCCACCTCGATATCATAATTCTATTGTTTGCGGGCTACACTTGTCATCTGTCATTTTTTACGGGTTCTCTTCAGGTGATAATATTCACTACCATAGTACACCTCTTGAATTTCAATGGAATTAACAGCAACTTGAGCTTTGAGAATATTAGCTAGAGTCCAGTATAAAATTGAGTGTATTTTGTGATATCTTACAATAACCTGAGTTTATCTCATGATACGTGCTAGTTGGTGCTTGCTGACTAACATTGAATGCTGCCATTTTCTTATTCAATCATACGCATTCATTCTAAGGCTAGATTGCTCATGATGATGAGATGGCTGTAAAATTATCACTGAAGCTGCTACATTGGGTAAACAATTTACAAGCACAATGGTACCATCTCGAACTTGAACAAAGTTGGCAAAGAGCTTAGGAGTTTGAAGTATCTGCTCTTATATTGAGACAACTTTTCATTTTGGAGAGTGAATAATAAACTTCTGCTTCAAAACTTTGGCTCGTGTGTTTTTGAAGACTGAACATCCTGGTCCAGGTTTTGATGTTTTTCCACCGGTATGCGCTCGATTACCAAGGAGTTCTCCTTAGACATATAGTTACGTATAACATTTCCCATTGACCAAACTGAACGCAATATTAATGAAAGTGAAGTATGTTGGATTGAGTGTGTCTACAATGAAAAGCAACAAACAGAATATAGGTGCTCTTCGGCGTAGTCGAGTTATATTTTAAAATATATTGTATAAGTAGTTAATTAACGTTCCGATTATATAATTTATATATTGTTAATTCGCGCTATACCACAGCTAGCGGCCTACAGATACAACGTAGAGGTTAAAATTAAAATTAAATAGGTGCGCCCAGCGTTGATAGAACGAGTTGCAGATGTAGCAAACCTAGTTTGCGCTAACATGCTATATAAAGAAATATATAAGGTCCAGTTGTCATCGTGACAGTCGCGGTGATACTGGTACTAGAAGTAAAAAGCTGATTATTTTCAGTTACAATACAAATAACAATAGTTGCACAGTTGAACACACAAAATACCGCCTAAACCCTTGGGGTTAATATTGTACCATTCTCTGGAAACTAATCTGTTGGAAATCTCGTTGAGCTCAACTTTCCAGACGGGTGGAATTTTCTTTGCTGAATGGTCCTCCAACCATGACCAATAGGTCCTTGGAGGACCAACTACACATAACCTGGAGCGAAAAAAAGCCCAACAAACACGAGAGAAGTCAGCCCTTCCGCTTAGATTCAGAAACTTTACTGTGTATGTGTCGAAAATAAGCCTTCTATTCTCTTCTATCGATGAGCGGGAGTCTAGCGGCTAAATGAAATCGGTCCGTTATGTAAGCATTCCTGGAAAAAAAAAGGGAAAAAAGAACACAAAGCCCAAAATCATCAAGAAAACATTCGTTAAAGTGCGAGTTACACTTGAAAGTAATGGTCCATGAACAATTCCGCCCGCAAGATCACGCATCACGCATCTGAATTTCCCATCTCAATGAGCCTAAATGTCACCCACATTCCATGATAATCCTGTTTTCTTGGAGAATGTTTCTTATTGATTAATCAATGAAGCTGTGGATCGTATGATTTATCACTGAACTGTCTCTTGGTCTGTCCATCTAATTCCATCCCTACCTACTTCTGAAGCCAGACACAATTTGGTGATTATAGACCTCAATTGAAGGATTAAACCGGATTCCCCATGCTGGCCAGACTTCAAGCTCATAAGTCATAACTGAGAGGAAGATGGAAAGGCTAAACTTGCATCTTCTTGCGCATCTGATCTCAACTTTCAAAGAATTCTACGCTCAAACTCAGGCTACTTGACTAAAACCGATACGCGGCTGCCCCAAGTTGAACTAGGTGTGTAATATATGGCGGCTAGGAAATTCGCTCATTTGGATAAGTTTGTGGCTCCAGTCATATAGTGGTGTGTTGTTACTTTAGTTGGTTTTTTTTGTTACTCTTCGCTATGGTGTTTCGGCCTCTAATACGGTCTGAAAAAATCTTTTTGTTCTTTGAATGAAATGAGAAGAGGCCTGATAAAAGGCTGATATTGTTTTCAAATTCTCATCAACGTCGCGAACTTGCTTCATGGCAAAGTTTGATCAGGTACAGTTGGAGTGTTAGGCTTTAGCCTATGCTGGTTAAAACTTGGAGTCTGCTTTGTGCTGTATGCATGTTCTGTGCTGAAGAAAGCCGCTAACGCATATGTGCTTGGACAATAGTACCCGTTTGGAATACATGAAATACCTGAAGATCACCTTTACATACCCCCAAATTACCAGAAAGCATTATCTGAATCTCAGATTTACACTTTTTAGGTCAAAAAAAGAATTAGGTACGCACATTTTTACATACTACTGAACAGCGAAGACTCAAGTTTGCATAACGAGAAAGGAAAAGATAATACATCCTTGTCAAGCTCATTTTAATATTGTCAAATTGTTTATACTATAAATTCCAATGGTATTGCCATTATTTTTCCAGCTATTATGTTGAACTTTTTTGGTTTTCTATCAAATTTCCACATTCGTTTTGCTGTGCCGTGATCTTATAATTTAGATTACATTTTGTTCACGATGAAGGTTCAAAATTTGCTGTTTTCCTACTTGTTGGGAATACTGCTCCTTGTCCATGGAATTGCTGGTGCTGATAGTGAAACATCGTCTGTTTCATCAACATTGTCCTCCACAACTACTACAACTTCTTCTCTTGCTTCAACCTCCTCTGTTCAAACATTATCTACCATCAAGGGTATTACCACCGTGTCCACTGATATTTATCGTGCAACCACTCTTTCTTCATTGTGTGCACATGCTTCCCAAACTGGTGATTTGAATGGTAAACATTACAGAGCTGCTTATGATATCACTGGTAGAAACACAGGTACTATTATCGTTTCTCGTGTTTTAACCGTTACCTGGTTTTTCCAGTTTGATAGACCTTTGAATGCCACTGGCTTCAGTGTCTCCAAAGCAGGTTTGGAAATATCTAATGTTAAAGGTAGTGTCAATTTAGAAGATGGTTCATTTGTTGTATCATATGATGTTACTCTTCCATACTTGACAATCATTGTTTCTGTTCCACTTTATTGTGCTGCTGATTATGTTACTTTCCAATTTACTGTTCCTCCTGCTTCATTTGTTACGCAGGATAAACGTGAATTACCTCCTGGTCTGGATAGTTATGATCTTTTCAAGCGTGACCAGTTCTCGGAAGCGAGATATGATGATTATAATGATTATGGATATCCACTTGATGGAACATATTATGATGAGAATGGGTTACAAAAGCGTGCTAACGATGACACCCGTTATTATGCTTTTTACGTTGGTACTGCCGGTGCTGTCATTGGAACTATTATCAGTCAAACATTCTGTGGTTTAACAAATTGGTTCAACTGTCCCGTGTATACTAAAGGTTTGAGCTTTGACTGTGATGCTTTCAAATCATATTTATCTTGTTCTGACTCACTCACTTTGACTGAAAGTTATTCATTAATCCCAACTACAGCACCTTCATCTTCTTCTTTGATATCCTCCACTTTGTCCTCCTCATATTCATCCTATATCAATTCATCAACCTATGTCAACTCATCAATGTCCTATTCATCAACTTTGGCAAACTCTTCATACTCCTTGCCATCAACAATGATAAGCTCCTCTTCAATTGCTGAATCATTTTCATCCGGTATTAGTTCATCAGCTGAACAAAGCAGCACACTTGATTCTACAGCATCTGAACCATCCTCAATTTCCAAACCTGTTGTGTCACCAACATCAGATCTTTCTGGTACTTCATCACACTCCAGTATCTTCACCACTACTTGGACTGACTCAGCTGGTCTAACTTCAACTGGTATTGTTAGTGAATACCCAACTACTGGTACAGATGGTGTTGTTGGTACAGGTACTACTACTATCCCAATCACTGCTTCTGGCTCTTCATCACACTCAAGTATTTTCACAACTACTTGGACTGACTCAGCTGGTCTAACTTCTACTGGTATTGTTAGTGAATATCCAACTACTGGTACGGATGGTGTTGTTGGTACAGGTACTACCACTAGTTCCAATCACTGCTTCTGACTCTACAAGCTCCCACTCCAGTATTTTCACCACTACTTGGACTGACTCAGCT
>NW_017567115.1:966153-966739 GCF_001661255.1 Hansenula anomala
ACTCAGCTGGTCTAACTTCTACTGGTATTGTTAGTGAATATCCAACTACTGGTACAGATGGTGTTGTTGGTACAGGTACTACCACTATCCCAATCACTGCTTCTGGTTCTTCATCACACTCAAGTATTTTCACAACTACTTGGACTGACTCAGCTGGTCTAACTTCTACTGGTATTGTTAGTGAATACCCAACTACTGGTACAGATGGTGTTGTTGGTACAGGTACTACCACTATTCCAATCACTGCTTCTGGTACTTCAGGGACTTCATCAATATCAAAACCTGCTGTCATTCCAACTGACTCTACAAGCTCCCACTCAAGTATTTTCACAACTACTTGGACTGACTCAGCTGGTCTAACTTCTACTGGTATTGTTAGTGAATACCCAACTACTGGTACAGATGGTGTTGTTGGTACAGGTACTACTACTATCCCAATCACTGCTTCTGGCTCTTCATCACACTCAAGTATTTTCACAACTACTTGGACTGACTCAGCTGGTCTAACTTCTACTGGTATTGTTAGTGAATATCCAACTACTGGTACAGATGGTGTTGTTGGTACAGGTACTACTACTATTCCAAT
>NW_017567115.1:966759-1006564 GCF_001661255.1 Hansenula anomala
CTGCTTCTGGTACTTCAGGGACTTCATCAATATCAAAACCTGCTGTCATTCCAACTGACTCTACAAGCTCCCACTCAAGTATGTTCACAACTACTTGGACTGACTCAGCTGGTCTAACTTCTACTGGTATTGTTAGTGAATACCCAACTACTGGTACAGATGGTGTTGTTGGTACAGGTACTACTACTATCCCAATCACTGCTTCTGGCTCTTCATCACACTCAAGTATTTTCACAACTACTTGGACTGACTCAGCTGGTCTAACTTCTACTGGTATTGTTAGTGAATATCCAACTACTGGTACAGATGGTGTTGTTGGTACAGGTACTACTACTATTCCAATCACTGCTTCTGGCTCTTCAGCTAGTGGGTCATTATCATCCAGTTCAGGATCTTCAGTTCCATCTTCAAGTGGTTCTCTCAGTGCACCATATATGACTGGTTTCTTGCAGGATGGCCAACCACATTGGAATATAGTTGTTCCTGGTAGTTTGGGTCCATGGTCATCTGTTGAAGTTCACTCTACCAACGATGGCTCTCATTATGACTTAACTGACTTACAAATGTTAGTTGACGGTGTTGTCGTGTCAGGTCCATCTAATTTAACAAAGAACTCTTATGAGGCATCTTTTGAAGACATCATTGAACGCTCATCAAATTTGGTGTTCTCTGTTTTTGCTCAAGCCATTGCTGGTAAAAACTATACAAACAATGTTGAAGTTGCTATTAATACAATTGATGATAAAAAATTAGTTAAGAGGGCTGTTCTGAAGTTTTTGTTGTCTGCAACCATCACTACCGATGCTTCATCTATTGGTTCAAGCACTAGTGCTCCATCAAGTTCTGAAACCTTGTCATCTGGGTCAGCTTCTGGTGTTGCGTCAGATTCGGCATCAATCACTGGTGGTGGCTCTTTTAGCTCAAGTTCTACTGTTGGTGAGCAATCAACTACTGTGATTACTGTTACTTCATGCTCAGATGAGAAATGCTCTAGTGTTCCTATTACCACTGGTGTCACTGCTGTTACTTCCACGGTTGAAGGTATTGTTACCACGTATACTACATATTGTCCATTGACGTCTATTGAAGCTCCATCTACAACAGTTGTTACCATCACATCTTGTTCAAGTCATGTTTGCTCTAAGGTAACTGCAACCACTGGTGTCACTGTTGTTACTGAGACGAATGAAGGAACAGAAACTATCTATACTACATACTGTCCGATAAGCTCTATTGCCCCATCCCCAGAAAATCCAAGCTCGATGGGATCAACTGCTGCACTCGTTTCAACTACTGGTGGTGCTTCTAACGTTCCACAAGGTGGTAAACCTGAATCAGACGTTGGCTCTTCGCCTTCAAAGTCTGGTCCAAATGGTAATGCCCAATCTGGTTCTGTTGTATCACATGGAAACGTTGGTGCTTCCTCTAATACTGCTGCTACTGCTCCTGTTGGATCAAATTCTGGTACTGCTCCTGTTGTCGCTCAAGGTTCCCATAACTCAGGTGTTGCTATTGATTCCACTTCTACACAAACAGTTCTTGCCACTGCTACTGTATCAAATGGTCAAGTATCAGCTGGAAAGGGTTCCTCTTCTTCTGAAGTTGCTGCTGTCAATGGTGCCTCAACTGTAGGTGCATCGTCTACCAAGTTAAACCCAGAGGCAAGTACATATGAAGGTGCTGCTGGAAAGAACATGATGCTTTCTTCACTTGCCGGTGTGATGGCTTTCTTTATGCTTCTTGTTTGATATATTTATCTTGGTGTTTTGTTTTTTACGATCAAATGACTTCATTAGTTCGTTACACTCTATTTTCATTTTCTATTTCCCCTCTGATATTCTCTTTTTCTTTTTCTTTGAAGTGTCTTGTTCTCCTCTTGACTATATTGTTTGTCAAGATATCCAATCTTCTTTTTTCTTTTTATAAGTACCTGTTATCAATAATTTTGCGTTGATGTTTTTGTTAACTAAACACATTCTAATTTTATATATTTTTTCTGGCAAGCTATTACATTCTGCTTTTGCCTAATTATTAATAAATTATATTGTTTGAAATTTTTAATATTAAGATATTATATAAGCTGGAAGCCTGAGTTCCAACACAGCGAGAAGCCATATATATTATATACTATAATCGACCAAGCGGTTCGTGCGTAATTACATAATTAATCCTCATCCAAGTTCATTTAAATACATCAACTATAAAAAAAAAAAAAAAAAAATATATAATTATAAATAATATATCATAATTATATTTATAACGTCCGGCTTATAAATATATAATATAATGTCGCGTCGATCCCACGAGTTATATTATTAAGGCAGAAAATCGAAAATATTGAATTAGTTCTACATTGGTGGATATTGCCGGCGCCTAAAAAAACGCTACTTCCATATTGACCAACGGAAGTACTGTACATTGTGGGCAGACCACCAATCTACACTTCCTTCGGGGGTTTTCTTACATTGGGGAATGCGACACAAAGTTTGTTGTTGGTTCACATATATATAAGTAGTTATTCTGGTTATATTGTAATACTGATGCGTCAATATTCATCATATTGGTCGATTGAAAAATTCGCGAAATCTGGTGAAGGTTACAAGACCGTGCGACAATTGAAAGAACGTCGTCCAGCTCGCAATATTGATCCTGTCCTAATAACCACCATGAACACGCCTGCCCCGGTCCAGCTTGTGCCACAAGAAGTCGTGCAGGCTTACTTGGATCTGACGGCCCATAACTCACCGTTCAAGAACATTCCAAGATACGTTCCAACTGACATCAAGTATTCCGGTTATGGGTATTATAATCCTCCAATATCAGAAATACACCAAGTGGTACTCTTCCACTTGAAAGCTAAGGTCAACGGTACCGCAGATCACACTTTCAATTTCCTTGCAGCACAGCAGGCAAAGGAAAGTAAGGAAACTAAAGAAACTGATCCATTTACATTGAAATCACTTTCTGTTTGTCTCCCTATAGTACTTGATAAAAAATACATTGTGATTCGTCGTCAAGCCAAAGCAGAGGCAGCTGATATATTCACACCACAAGAAACAAAACAAGCTTTTATTCATCAAGATAATTTTTTCCAACAAACCAGATTCAAGAAAAATAACCTAGAGTTCAAACTATCGAAATACACCAGTTATGATCCTGAAAGTGTGTTAATACTAAGGATCAGATATCAAGTCTTGGAGCATTTGGACGAAAGTGTTATGCATATATTTGAACACATCAAAAAACCACATCCAATGAAGGTCATAAGACTTTTCGATTATCCTGAAACTATTTTCGACCATAATAAGGAAGAGTCAAATCCAACCCGTCAGTTTTTCGTCATTGCTAAAAGGCCTGCTGATCAGAAAGAAGTTCCAATTCCTGTAGAGTTCAAAGAGCCAAATGTTAGATGTATGGTTATTGATACCAGTGGTTGGAAGTAGATTTGGTCAAATTTGACATTGATTGACATTTCAAAAGTTCTTGACTTCTTAGAGAGACTCTACCTTATTCAAATCTGTCAAGCAAGAATAAAAATTATAGGTATCTCTATATCAATTTACAACAAAGCACTGGACATGATTTTGATTTTTGGTTCTGCGAAATTCAAGTCGAAAAAAAATACGTAGATAACGGATTTGATTCAAATTTTAACACACCTTTAAATCCTTCACACTAATAAAATCCAATTGGGATATGGGTAATTGTGATTTCTGACACCCGGGTCTCTTGGAAAGGGGTAATTGCTGGATCCAAATTGATGCACTTAATTATTGGTTGAATTGAGGTTTTGAGGTTGCCCCTTGTGGTTGGTGTAAACTTTATTCTGCACAATTGATCAATTGATTCAACGCTCAATGGATCTGAGTCCATTTATAGGTGATGGCAGGGGTAATTATGACCATTATAATGATTAGCATGCCTCAACGCTTCTGTTTTCGAGTGACTCAAAATTGAAAGTCTCCGTGTTTTGATCGTGTCTGATTTTTGCCTACAATTCTCCACTATCAAATGGCCATCACCATGATGTACAGGTGATTAAAAACACCATCATTTCTTGGATATACACCCAGATCACAAGTTACAGCTGGCAAATTGCTATATAGCTGAATCTCGATCGTTACAGGGTTACAGGATGAAGCCGTTGGTTTTGTTTCTAGGATATGATTTTATACGAAATATTTTGCTGTCCAAGTGCAATTACTTCAAAGGTTGATGTTCAATAAGCAGTTACTATACTTGGGGCAAGGATCTTGCTCACCTCGAATTAAATATGCTTCAAGTGGGTCAAAGTTAGTTGTTAATTCGGAACTTCATCCAGTCAGGGATCACACACACATTGTTTTTTGCGGTATGATATACGATAAGGCCATATCTGATACCCACCCGGCAAAACAATCATCTATTGGTTAAATAAAAGGGTGATTTTAAGAGCAGCTAATATTTATATATCACAATGGACTATAAAAGAGTCAATAAATTCCACTTTTTTCAACTCTTTTACAATGATTTCTTGTCATCAACACATCTCAACAACTGTCTGATAATGAAATTCTCCACTGCTCTTATTGCTTCCTCTTTAGCCATACTAGCTTATGCTAAGCCAATTGCTGATGCTCTTCCATGGGCTCAAGCCAATCCACAAGCTGCTGCTGCTGCCCAAGCCTATGCTGATGCCTATGCTGAAGCTATTGCCATTGCTCATCCAGATCCAGAAGCCTATGCTTTAGCTGCATCTGCTGATGATTGTGCGGATGTTACTTGTCATATGAACTGTGGTATGATGATTATTGCTGGTCAAGCTTGTTCAGAAAACGAAAATGATAACTACTCTGGTCCTTATACCCCAGGTTGTTTGTGTGATGATGCTAAAGATACCAATTTCCAAAAATACTATGACGCTTGTATGAATTGCGGTTGGACATTATGGAAATACTATAGCCCATATTTAGAGCCAGCCTTAAAAGATTGTCATGCATCTTACCCATCCATTTCAACTGAACCAACAGGTACTTCAAGATGTTCAACAACTTTGACAAACTCTTACACCAAAGAAACTGATATCAATTATTCAAGCTTCATCTGAGCAATCAGTACATTACAGCTTGGAATTTATTCTCTTTATATTGCTAGTTTTTACATATGAATCAAGAACCAATTTGAATTGAATGGTAAAAACTTAGAGTCACTCGTAGACTATAAATCTTTGATCTCGATTCTCGATCTCTTGTCGGAGATTGTTTTGATAAGCGTTAAATCCGTGATTAGATAATTTTAAGATTACGTAACTAAATTGAAAAAAAAATTTATGTACGAATCCGATGTAACATTTCAACTTGAGAATCAAAAGATTCCCATAACTCCAAGAATAATCGACAGAATATTCAATTATAATGGGTAAAAGACTTAAATCAAAACCAGGCAAAGCTTCAGGAAAATCACTGAAGGCTGCTTTAGTGCGTCACCAACTAGTTGGTAAACCAAAAACAACGTCAGCTACAACAACATCAACAAAACCAGAGGAATCAAAGAAACCTAAATCATCTCAACAAACAGAACAGTCCAACAAGACATTCATTCCATTTACCAAAACTGATACTGTTCTGCTTGTAGGAGAAGGTGACCTCTCATTTGCTGTTAGCTGTATCAAGTCAGGATATGTAGATCCTACAAAATTGATTGTTACAAGTTATGATGCTTCACCAACTGAATTGATTCATAAATATCCAAAAACTTTTCCCCAAAATAATGAATTTCTGAAAAAAGAAGGGATAGAAGTGATGTATAAAGTTGATGCAACAGATTTGATAAGGTCCATGAAAGTTAAAAAGACCAAAATTTTCCCTAAAGTTGATTTCATCGTGTTCAATTTCCCACACACGGGACGTGGTATGAAAGATATGGATAGAAATATCAGAGATCATCAGCTATTAGTTCTTGGCTATTTTAAATCTAGTATAGAATTATTTGGAAATTTGGAGAAGAAAAATACCAAACCAAGTGATTTGAATGTTATGGGTAAAGAAGAAAAAGAACCAAAGATTGTATTGTCAGTTTTCGAAGGTGAACCATATGATTCATGGAATATAAAATCACTTTCAAAGACACTTGGATTAAAAGTGGAAAGAAGTGGGAAGTTTCAATGGGGTGCTTTCGAAGGATACGAACATAAAAGAACAAATAGTGAACAAAACACAACTAAAGTTGCAAGTGAAAGAAATGCTAAGATATATGTCTTTGAAAAGTTTAAAAAACAGCAGAAGAAGAAAGTTGCTGAAGATAGTGATGAAGAATAAGCTGTATACAAAGAACATGAGTGATCAATGAGTATTTAAATGTATTTGTAGTCATCAAGACCACTTCTATTTTCCTGATGTATCGAAGGCCAAAGTAAAGTCATGTACAATCATTTCCTGCAAAAAAAAATTTATATCCAATATGTATCAACTTTTCTGATGTTTTTTTTTCATTTTTCTGTTCATGTACTTGAAAATATTAAAACTTTCTTGATCCCTTTGATAAAAACTCTATATATAAAAATCTGATAATGTTAAATGTAATAAGTTAAGAATTGTGAAGAATAATAATAAAAACTATAATAATAATAAAAACAATAATATATTAGTTAGTCATGATATAATTTAAGCAGTAGCAGCTAATTCATCGATAACTGCTTTGGTAAATTCTTGAGTTGAAGCATTACCACCAATATCTTTAGTAGTGTTTTTACCTTCTTGGATAACTTTGTAAACAGCTTTTGAAATTCTATCAGCACTTGAATCTAAACCTAAATGTCTTAATAATAAAGCTGATGATAAAATCATAGCAGTTGGGTTAGCAACACCTTTACCTTGGATGTCTAAACCAACGTGTCTTGAACCTGGTTCGAAAACAGCGTATTCTCTACCGTAGTTGGCACCTGGAACTAAACCTGGACCACCAACTAAAGCAGTACCAATGTTTGATAAAATAGCACCATATAAGTTTGGAGTGACTAAAACATCAAATTGTTGTGGGTTTGAAACAGCTTGCATAGAAGCGTTATCAACAATGATATCTTTAACATTGATGTCTGGGTATTGTTCAGCACCGATAGTTTTAACAGTTGATCTGAATAAACCATCAGCCAATTTCATAATGTTAGCTTTATGAACAGCAGTAACTTCTTTTCTGTTGTTTTTTTTAGCAAAATCAAAAGCAAATTTAGCAATTCTTTCTGATTTGAATTGAGTGATGATTTTCAATGATTCGACAACACCTGGAACAGATTCATGTTCTAAACCTGAATATTCACCTTCAGTGTTTTCTCTGATTAAAACTAAATCAATACCATCTAATCTAGTTTTAACACCTGGGATGTTTTTAATCAAAGTTAAAGAAGCATAGATATCTAATTCTTTTCTGAAGGCAACGTTCAATGAACCGTGACCAGATTGGGTAGCATCAGTTTTCCAGATACCTTTTAAACCAACTTTGTTTCTTTTCAATGATTCAACAGCTTCTCTGACACCTTCCTTTGAACCTTCTTTACCGGTAACATTGATTGTTTCCCAGTCAATTGGTAAGTTTTCCTTTTTGAAGATTTCAACAACAGAATCAGTGATTTCTTTACCAATACCATCACCTGGAATCAAAGTGACAGTGTAACGACCACCGTATTTCTTTGGCAATAGGGAGTCAGAAACCGCGGTAGCGAATGTTCTTCTTGATTGAGATTTGAAACCGGCTCTTAGCATTGTGATGATGATGAAGATGTGTGAAGAGTTGTGGGATGTTCCTGACGTGTTTTGTAAAGGTGTTTTGAAGATTGTGTTTAAGGATTTTTTGATTTTGGTTTTTCAGTTTTTCGATTTCTCGAGATCGCATCGGAACCGATTTCTTAAAGCGCTATTTGCCCGTTAGGAAAATGGCAGTAGTGCTTATGTAATATCGAAACACTCACGTGATAATTCTTTAGTGGCACGCGGATCTGCCATTGTTTTATTTTGATAACATCTTGAAAGCTAATCATATCAGTGTCAACATCAGAGTCTATAACCAAGTTCTGGCTATGCCACCATTCAGGCAAAAGAGAAACCCAAGCTCACAGAAGCCTAAGAGAGTCAGTAAAGCATGCACGAGTTGCAAAAGAAGGAAAATCAAGTGTAATGGTGAAAACCCTTGCATCAATTGTATAAATTACAATTGTTCATGTACATACCCTGGTCAACGTCTTCTCCCTCCATCAGCGTCATCATCAGCGCAGTCCTTGACTAGCACATCATTAGGATCAAAGATCAAAAAAATAACAGAAGCTATTCAAAATCTGAAAGAAACTGATCCTAGAGTATCAAATATGATTGACCAATTAGAAAAACTCTTGGATGAAACAGAGTCTCTCAGGAACGGTGATTCAACATCTACTAGCAGCAGCTTGCTTTCAAGAGAATCAGACTTTACCAACGATGCTTTACATACCCGATTTTCCAATTATTGTACTGGTAGCAAAATTATAGATGAATATTTCGGGGCGAATTCACTGTACCTGCTACTGTCAAATGGTGGAAGGCAATGGTATATTGAAACATGTACAGGATTTGATCCCTCTTTCAAAAAGACACTTTCTGAATCTTTGTTGAATGTTTTCTTCTTTATTGATATGGTGGTTGATGAGAAATCTGGTGTCTGGGTGAATGTTACATCTACTGAAGAGCTAGAGAATCTACTAGAAATTGATTTTATTGAGGAAGCTTATATTGAAAGCCTTATTGATAGCCATTATGAAGAAATTTCACAATTTCAGTATCAAAATTTTAAGTCTCAACAAGAAATCAAATTGATTAGCAAAGAAATTTTCAAATACAAAAAACATTTATTAGAAGATACAAGTTGTCTTTTCTTTTTGAGCTTCTTATTAGAATGTTCCTCATTAGAATATTCCAAAGCAATATCCTCTGATGATTTAGATGATTCAATAAAAATCAAGCTGTTTTTGAGAAGTCTAATTAAGTATTGTGTTCATTTGATTAGAGCTATATTCTTCTCCAATAATAAAGTTGAGGACCTTGAAGGAATGTTATTATTTTTGAAATTTTCAGACTCAAAGTACATTGACACATACCTATCATCTTTGCTAGATTATTCAATTCATGTTGTGAAAGAATTGGGGCTACACAAGATGGAATACTATGTTGGACTTTCAGAAGAAAAAGCAGAATTAAGAAGGGAACTATTTTGGGAGTTTTACAACCTTGAAAAAAAGCAATGCCTTTTAACTGGTCAGAGATCCTTGTTTGATGATGAAGAGATTACATGTTTCTATCCTAATGGAATTCATGAAATAGCAGAGAAGGCCAACACTGGAAGTGGTATAGATCTCACTGGAGATAATGTTACAGACTACATCAGGTATTATGAGATTGAATTCTACAGATTTGTGCACCAGGTCCAAAATATTCTAGGGAAAGGAAGAATACAATTAAGTTCAATTTCAAGTATGTTGGAAGAGTTAAAAATGTTGAAAGGCTCTATTGATCCAGCTATAAGGCCAGGAAATAAAATTTTGGATGAAAACCCATTAGAACTCAATCAATTCCAAGTTTTGAAAGTTCAAAAACTCCATGTTCAGTACAACACTATTTACTTTTTCATCATTTCTAGCTTCACAAGTACAAAGCTGCATGCTCTATACGATGAATCTGGTCTAGAGTGTTGCTTCAATATTCTTGAAACAATTTTTGAGACAAAAGTTTGTGACTTTACTCCAGTTAATGCACTTACCAAGAATGGAATAATAGCTTTTCTTTATATGATTGAGTCGTTCTTGAGAAACCCAAAGCAGACTAAAAGCACACAGATAATGCGATATCTTATCAAGTTTCAATTTAGAATGGTTGAAGGATCATCTTCTTACCATTCCATGTTTTGGAGAATCACGAACGTGATTGCCAATTATATGCTTGAACCTTGTGTTAGTATATATCTTAGTGTGAAGGGGTCATCAGTTCCAGCATCATTGGGATTACAAATTCGTGATTACCATGATAGGCTTGCCAAATTTAAAGATGTGATCAGTTCTTATAGAAATCAGCAGTCTGGAATTGACCTTAATGCTGATGAACGTGCTTTCTCAGATTTGATTGCACCTATTCAGGACCTGACAAGTGGTAAGAAATTGCTCTTCGTTGATTCAGAAGCTTCAGATTCACCAGAAAGTTAATAAAATCGAGCCAATTATTCGAAAGATAAAAGACGTAATTTATAATTTTTTTCACTGTTCCGTGGAACATCCTCCGTGGAAAATTGCGGCTTACAAATTCCGCTGGTTTTTTATCAGCCTGACTTCGAGGAGTCGAGCGTTGAAAAATGAGATTGTCAACTATAAAATGAAGTCTAAATCCCACAATGGCATTGTATTGAATTAAATAAAAAGTCAGAACTTATTATTGATATGGCACCAACTAGCACAGGACCTTTACTACGAGACCCATTGGGCAAAATAACAGAACCAGTCATCGTTGAGCTTAAGGATGGCTCAACGGGAACCATATACCCAATATACTCTGTGGATGATGTTCCAGAATCATTATTGAGATTCATGCACAAAGAAATGAATGATGAGATCGAAAGAGGTAACACATATCCTATCTATGATATCTTTTCTCAAAAAGACTTTGCTGATTATTGGTTTTTTTCATTTGTTGCAATCATGATTAAAGGCGAGAACCCCGGCTTACAAGAAGATACCAATTGGGAAAGTGAGTTTTTGGGGACTTATTACGTTAAGCCAAATTATCCAGGCCGTTGTTCTCATATCTGTAATGCAGGGTTTGTCGTGAATCCACGCATTAGAGGTCAAAGCATAGGAACAACACTTGGTAAAAATTATTTGAATTGGGCACCAATTTTAGGATACACTTACTCTGTTTTTAACTTAGTTTTTGAGACCAATGTTGCTAGCTCAAAGATATGGGATAACTTGGGATTCGAGAGGATTGGTTATGTTAAAAAAGCTGCAGTGTTGAAAGGTTATGACGAACCAATTGGTGTAATCATTTATGGGAAGGATCTTGTATGAAAAATATTGGGATAACCATTCACTAGAAAGTTGAGAAGACCAAGTATGTATAACATCTGAATCCAAGTTATATATAACTTGGATATACAGCTAGCTGATCACACCTTTCTCAGCATCAACCAGCATATCATGTACAAATAAGCCCCCTACTAGAATATAAATACATTTCCTCATAAAGACCTAGCTTAATTTGTTTTGTGTATTAATCAATAATAAAGCTGACTCATAGATGCTAATTAACTCATAGACCAGCATATTCTATATTCAGCATCAGCATCATGACAGCTAGCCCACGTCGACTTGAGTATATAATCATAAACGAGAATAACGCAAGTAGCAGCTACGCAATATTATAACCAACTTACACTGGTAGAGAACACGGAGAGAATAAAGAAAGTATAGAACTGATTACAAGTATCAGATAAGAATAGTTGATCAACTACGATGCCATAAACCTTTATGGTACCAAGATGTAAAGGAAAAGAGTAAATCCCCCAGATCCCACACAATCAAAATGATTGAAAGCCCCCAGTACCCATACTCCAATTGAAAAAGTCTCCTGGTCCCACAAATAACTAATATAATCAAATTCCCCTATACCCATGAGATTAATAATAGTAAGAATAGCAGATCCCAAAGCAAAGACGAATAAATCAACCATTCGCAAAAGTTTGAAACATAAGTTTGAAGTAAGTCCAAAGGGCAACCAAATGGGGAAACAGTAACCAAGAGCAAAAGTGTCAACAGTGGAACAATCCAAAGACAAAATGTTAGTAAATGAATAATTCAATGACTGAATAATAAATAAGAAAACAAGAGTAATTGATGATACCAATAAAAGAAAAGGTGAAAGTGAATAGCCTGGCAACGAAACAAAAGAATATCATTGGAGTGACCCAAAGATGAGTTGTAAAAGAATCCAAGTAAATCGGGATCTGACTTTCTTTTAAAGTTTTTCAAATAATTCAGTTTAAGCACAAAACACAAAACCCAAAGTAGCCACAAAACACAAACACCATAGTAATTGAATTTCTCACCTAAGGAAACCACAAAAACGATGAAGACAATAGATGATTCATCATCAACAGTCTACAAGCCCACTTTCTAGAAACAAAAGGAATACCATATTCACCAGGTTCCACCCTTTCCCCTTTTCAATAAAAAGAGATCCATTACCGGCCTTCCAAACCAAGAGTTGACGGTTGTTTATTCGAAACGTTGTAACGAATTCAAGAATTCGCGAAATTGTTCGCGAAGCCGCGAATTCGATCTGTAACTAGTTTTTTTTTCCAAAAAGATCAAAGACGAAGAACTGCGTGAACTACTATGAACAAATCAATAAAGACAACGCAATCAACCATGACAGCTGCTGCTACTGCTTACAAAAGCCTTTACGATCAACTCCTCATAAACACCAAAGCTGCTGTCAAGAAGCAAAATGCACAGACTTTGAAAAAAACATTAGCATTGTTGAATTACCAAAGACTAAATGCCATCAAGAGTAAAGAAGCTGATAAATTGATCCAAATAAACAAGGACATCAAAAAGGCAAATAAAGAAACTGAGGATCCACAAGTAGAAGTTGACTCCATACTACTTGAAGGGTTGAAAGTCACAAAAGAAACACCAAAAAACATTAAACATATTCAAGATATTGCAAATTTTCTATCATATCAACGCACTTACCAAGAATTGATTGAAAGATATAATCCTGGTTTGACAATGACTCAAGAGGATAAAGTTAGAAGAACAGCCAATAGAGTCGGTTTAGATCTACCAGAGGATCTTAAATAGATTACAATCATTGTACATAAATTATACAGTCATTAATGAAACAAATAAAAAAACGAAAAACAGGTACAAAAAAAAACAGAATAACATATTGTAAGAAATCATAACTTCATCGGTCTGAGGATAAGAAAAATCTTTTTAGCTTGCTCACGTCTTGATCACTCAGATCGCTTGATTCATTCTCACTATCAGTCCATTTAGTAGAAGAAGTTGGAATCAATGGGATCTTTGGAACAAATTCATCAGCTCTATCAGGTTCACTCCTTATTGGGATAAGTTTAATTCCTGATAGTTTGAAGTTTTCATTAGTTTGATGAATGTTCTCTTTCCGTGTTTCAGAGCTGGACCTTGATTCATCTGAGAAATCAGAGAATGAATTTGAAGATTTATTTTTTCCATCCTTTTTTGCCCTTGAGACATCATGAAGTATTGGACTCGAAGGATAATCTGGATAAACCTTTTCTTCATCTTCACCAAATTCAAAGTCATCATCTTGATAAACAACTCTGTTCTGATTATCAGTTGGAACATCAGACTCCTCTTTCATATAACGATCTTCTGTTGGAGTGAAAAATGCTTCAGAATCTGAGCTTGAATCTAACTCTTTGGATACTTCCTGTTTCAATTTCGGGATATTTTGAGGACTCGTTTGATGTTGCTGAAATTCACTTTCAAAATCTTCAAAATCCTGATAAACTGGTTCAAATGTAGCTGATTTACCTTTTTGAGTGCTGTCTGTAAATTCAGCAATTTCTTCCTGAGTTAGGAGTCTACCACCATCATCTTCACTATCATCTCCTTGTCCACCTTCTTTCTCATAGTAACCTTTATGTTTTTCTGCTTCATCAAGTCCATCATCCCCAAGATATCCTTCATCTTCTGAATATCCCTCTAAAGGTGAACTTGATAGATTGAATTTATTGCTGATGCTTTTCCACAAGAAATTGCCAGAAAAAAACGATGGTTTAGCTGGGCTTTCTGGAACAGTAGGTTCAAGAGTTTGATTATTCAAAGGAACACCTTCAGTTAGATTCTCAAGCGATTCTTTAGGCAAATTGGAGTTTGATGAGTGCGGTGCTGCTGGAAGACTTGATTCCCAGGTACTGATAATCTCTGAAAGGCTTGATTCCTGTGAACTGACAATCTCTGAAAGACTTGATTCTGGTGAGCTGACAATCTCTGAAAGGCTTGAGCTCAACAATCCAGGTGATTTTGAAACCTCTCGTACCAAAGTATCATGAGAGTTTGTTTGGTTATTACCAACATCATTGCCCCTTGCCTTCTTTTTATTTTTAATCGAACTTAATCTTGATGTTATCCTTCTTTTCTTTTTGATCTGTTTGTGCTGCTTCTTTTCATTAGCTATCACTTCAGCTTTTGTAAGTTCACCCAACGTAGTTGGTTTAGGTCTTTCGAATGTGTCTATGCTAGTGAATTTCTTAAAATTCTCTGAAACTGCCAAATAATGCCTAACAGGTTTTCCCGAAGTGGTCACAGTATCCACTTTATAATAACCCTCATAGACTGCTATATCTGATTCATTATGTTGAGCTCCCTGGCAACTAGCCAGATGTTTTTTCATGCGACGTAGATGCCTCTGGGTCCATGCAACCTTCTCACATGAATGACAAACATATAATAATAAAGGTTCCTCCTTGCAATACTCAAGTTTCTTGTTTATAATCATAGTATTGTGTTCACCATTGTCAGCTTTGTAGTAATTGGGAGTATCTATTTGTGACGCAAATGTTTCAATTGCTTTATAAATTTCATCAATCTGATCTCCCAGTTCTTTTCTTCTTTTCAGAACAGCATATACCTCATTTGTGAAAGGGTTCAGCAGTTTTCCAGAGTCTTTATCAATGATAAGATTCTCCTTTTTCTTAATTATGAGGAACCCGCCAATAATTACGTCAACAGCACTATCATTGACTAGTGAGATATTCATACCAGGTGAAGTCTCATGAGCTTTATTGTCCATATCATGTTTAATACAGAAAAACTGCATTCTCCCTTTTGTTTTATAGCAATACCCTTGAAATTTATGATATCTTTCCTTCGCAGGTTGTGAGTTAGTCTTCTTCAAGCACTCTAAAGAATGACCTGATGGTCTTGTCAAAGAACCTCCGAATGATAAACAATTGGTACAAACATATATTGGATCATCTGAAATCTTGAGGTTTTTGATTTCATGATCAACAAATCTCACATTGGCCCCGTTTTTGGGTAAAATATAAGGGTCTGATGATTCTTTTCTTTTTAAACATTTCTTTAAAGCTCTCACCATTGGAAAATAGTAAGGGTCTTCTTCACCTTCTTTCAACAAGGTTGCGATCTCTTTTTCTGTAAGGATTTTGGGTCTTTTGGAATCTAGTGGTTCGATGAAAACATGGGTCTCCTCATCAAAGACGAAGCAATCTGTGACAATGGTTTGGTTATCCTTGGTCTTTTGTTTGGTGTTAGTTCATTTGATAAAAGAGCAAAAGCATCGTGAAATACTCACATAAACCCGAGGACCACGATCGTATGAGTCTTTCGACATTTATGAGTTCATGAAATAGCCAGATACAATTGAGTTGAAATTCATTAAATTAGAAACCGTTTCAAAAAGGGGATTTGTTCCAGGTTGTGTCTATTGTTTTTTTTTTATCAGGCTGCTGCCATGATAATACGTGTCAGTAAACCTACAATAAACGGTTAAGTACCTGAATTAATTAAAAACTAAATCATCTTTCACTTTTTTTGCTTCTTCAAAAGCTTATCTATGGCCCCTGATGAAGCTTTAGCATCTTTTCTCTTTTTAGTTTCGACCTTCTTGTCGTATTTGTCCAATTGTTCTTTTCTTTCTTTGGCTCCCAATTTTTGTAGCTCTTCGTTTTGATCTAAAACTTCTTGATCATCAACAGATTTTCCAGTTAAACTTTCTAAAAGTCTGTGAAAGAATGTTAGTAGATACTCGCTGAAATATAAAGTCAATACTCACTTGATCTCATCACCCCATATTGACTCATCTTTGCCCACTGGGGTTTCAAGGACAATTGGTAATCCTTCTAATCTCTTAGAATTTGCGATAGCTCTAAATATTTCCAGTCCTAAAAACCCATAACCTAACCTCTGATGAAGATCTCTATTAGCACCCAGTGGAGCTTTTGAATCATTTAAGTGGATGGCTGATAAATATTGAGCCCCAACAACTTCGTCAAATTCATCTAAAAATTTATTGAATAATTCTTCGGTACGAATGTCATATCCAGCTGCAAATGTATGACAAGTATCAATACAAACACCAACACGTTCCTTTTTCTCCACCAAATCAAGAACATCTTTTAAATCTTTCAAGTTTGAACCAATTAAATTCCCATGACCTGCCATATTTTCAATAACAATCTTTACGAAACTAGTTTCTTCAATTGCTCTATTTATATTTTTGGCCAATTTTTTGATAGCATCCCCATGATCACCATCGAGACTTGAACCTGGGTGGAAGTTGTATAGACCAATACCCAATTGCTCGCATCTTTTCAAATCATCAATGAAACCACCATATGCCTTATCTTCCTTTTCTTTGTCTGGGTTTGCAAGGTTGATGAAATATGACCCATGGGGCAAAATGTCACTTTCGTTTGTTAGGAAATTGAGGTTACATGAGATCATAAGCTTGATACATACGTTTTTGGGTCATAACCATGTTCCTCACATAATCTTTTGAACTCAGAAGCTTCTTTTTCAGTTATTGCTGGTGATTCCCATTTTCTAGGACTTTTCAAAAATAAAGCAAAACTATTAGCTCTTTGGAATGGGCATTAGTACAATAACTGGAGTTTCATAATTGAATTACATACCCGATATTTCTAGCATTCAAAACAGAGTTGGAAACACCTATTCATTATTAGTTTTTTAGTTCAATTGAGCTCCATTGTCCTTTACTCACCACCTGAAGCTCCGACGTGTGCTCCGAATTTGTACTTTAGTCCAGCGACTTTGGTGAATTTAAAGCTTTTTGGTAAATCTTTTTTACTAAAATATATGTCAGCAGTTTATTCTATCATCAACCATCCTTTGAATTCAACTCACGGTGGCATTTTAGATCTCTGATACGATATTGTCATTCAATGATCCATATCCAAAAGTTCGTTCGATAACTTTTTTTTGACCTGGGCCATCGCGAACGCGTCTTGCTCGAAAAACATCTACGTTCTGAACTCTGGAAAAACACGTATAAACATTTATTAGTTGCGTTCATTTTCTCTTTGTCTTTTTGTTCTTCTTTTTAGCTGCCTCTTCAGCTGCTCTTTTCTTCTTGGCTGCTGCTAATTGTTCTGGTGTCTTTGGTGCTACTTTGAAGAACCCATCTAATCTACCTTGGGTACCAGTTTTTAGACCTTTTTGTAATCTTTTAATACCAGTTCTGATACGATCTTCAGAGAACCCCTTTTCCACAACCATGTACTTGATTAGCCCTTCTTCATTTGGTTCTTTCCATTTCAATTCAATATCTTTTGGATCCAAAACATCAGGATTCAAAAATAATTCTCTTGCTCCTTCATATGGCCATTCTTCGGGCACTTTATATTTAGAATCAGGGTTTGACTCAACATGTTTTATGACACCTTCAATTGTACCGTGCTCTTTGATCAATTTTAAAGCTGTAACTGGACCAACACCTTTGATTGAATCACAATAATCACAACCTAATAAGATACATAAATCAACAAATTGTTTTTGGTCCATATCCAAGCCTTCCAATACTTTTTCAATATCAATTTCTTGAATTGGTTCCTTACGTTGTTCACTAAAAGTTAGATGACGTAGTAAGAAAGGTGTTTTATAACATAAAGTATCCATATCTTCAGAAGCAGCAGCGTAAACTTTACCAGCTTTAGCTAGAACAGCACATTGAGCTTCAGCTTCACAAGGAGCATTAACATAAGGTATACCCATCAACTCAAGCAATTTTTTAGCTTCTTCATTTTGTTCTCTTGTAACTCTAACTGTTCTTCTTTCAAATTTTGCAATCTCTTCAGCTGTACCAGTTTCTCTAATTGCATCTGCACTCTTGGTAGCTTCATCTCTACGAGCAAGACGTTTGTCTAATTCGCTCCCTTTCAAAATTGGTGGTTTACCATCAAAAACATAAACTGGTTTAATTGAATAATCAATCATACGTAAAGTTCTGTAAAACATACCCATCAAATGAGAAGTAGTTTCACCATCTTCACTGGTCAATTGTTGACCATCTTGTTGTCTAACAGCAATCAAGAATTGGTATAAACACATAGAAGCATCCTTTGAGGGTTAGTAAAAGATTGAATCTTAAGAATGTAATTCTACTTACAATGGCAACTTTTCTACCAAAGAAAGTTTTAATATCACTTGATCTTGAAGCAAGTGGAGCTTGTTCAGTAAGCAGCTTGTTTAACCCTGTAGAGCTGTCAGTACTGACACAATCAAGTTCATCAATATATTTACATACCTTTAATACCCATGATCACACACGAATTGGCTTAACTACTCGAACTCTTCAACAAGTTGAAATGTTTTCTTTTGAAGACGCGTCTGGAAATATTTCATATCATCGTGATTTCGCGAAACTTGTTCTTGACAGCATTTTTTGGCTGGGAAATTTCAATTTTAGGTACTAAAAACTGCAATACGCATTTTTAAAGAAGTAAGAAAGCTCGTACAATTATACTATATTGTTCTTTCCTAATAATCACTGTTTCAGTCTCCCAACTATTCATTTGACCATGTAACGTCTTGAAACTTCATCTACATATTACCCTCTCTTGATATTTCAGTGCTGGGCTTACATAACACAGGCCAAAAAATCAAAGAAATAAAAAAAAAAACGAACCTGCTGATATAAACACTGAAGTCAAAACAAAATTGCACCAAGTCAAACACTGATCTGATCAATTGATCACATTTTCACTCTCAAGTCATCATGTTCGGACGCTCAAACACTAGCACGGGCTTTGGAGGGTTTGGATCCAACACAGGGTCTGCGTTCGGCTCAAATAACAACAACAACACTGGATCAGCATTCGGGGCTAGTTCCTCACCATCATCAAATACTGGTGGTGGTATCTTTGGAAACGCTAATAACTCTGGTAATACATCTTCATTTGGTGGGTTCGGTGCTAACAACAATTCTACAAGTGCATTCGGAGCCAAACCTGCTGCTACTGGTGGTTTGTTTGGTAGTAGTACCAACACAAACTCAACATCTCCTTTTGGTGCTAGCAATACAAATACAGGATCAACTGGATTTGGTTCAGCTTTTGGATCGAATAACAATACAGCAACAAATACAGGAGGTGGATTATTTGGATCATCAAATACAGGTGCAACTGGTGGTTTCGGTGGTTCAACAGGTGGCTTTGGTTCCACTGCCCAGACTGGTTCACCTTTTGGTGGTGGTGCAACCAATTCAACTTTTGGTGGGTTGGGTGGAGCTGCCACAACTAATCAAGGTACTGCTGTCAAACCTTTTGAACCATTTACAGAAAAAGATGCCACTTCTGGTACCAATTTTTTCGAAAATATCTCAGCTATGCCAGAATATAAAAATTTTTCATTTGAAGAATTAAGATTACAAGATTATGAACAAGGTAGAAGATATGGAAATCAAGCTGCTGCAGGTGGATCTTCAGGTTTTGGAGCCACTTCTTCTTCACCATTTGGTGCATCAACAACTAATAATGCTTTTGGAGGTGGTGGCTTTGGCTCAACAAATAACACATCGGGTGGATTATTTGGAGCAAACAATAATGCTAATAATAACACAACATCAGCATTTGGTTCAAGTGGTGGATTTGGATCTACAAATAACACTGCATCTGGTGGCTTGTTCGGATCAAACAACAACAATACTACAGGTTTTGGTGCAACTAACAATAATACCACGGGAGGCTTTGGCTCCTCATTCGGGGCTAAACCATCTGCATTTGGCTCTAATACAAACAGTACTGGTGGTGGTTTGTTTGGCTCATCAAATACAAATACTGGTGGATCACCATTTGGTGCATCAAACACAAATACAGGTGGTGGCATGTTTGGTAATAATAACAATACAACTAATGCTTTTGGCGCATCAAATACAAACACTGCAGGGGGTCCTTTTGGTAGTACCAATAATACTCAACAAAATGCAGCTTTTGGTGCTTCATCTTCAAGCCCGTTCGGCTCAAATAACCAATCAAAACCTGCTTTTGGTGGTGGATTTGGTTCTAATAATAATGCGGGAACTTCATCATTTGGTAGTGGGTTTGGCTCAAATAATAACAGTTCAACTACTGGTGGTGGTCTTTTTGGTAACAATAATAACAATGCTACATCAGGAGGGTTATTTGGTGCCAAACCTTCAACACCAGCTCCAGCACAAAACACAGGTGGATTATTCGGTGCTAAACCTGCTGCATCCGGGGGTGGTTTGTTTGGTAATAATACTAGCAACACATCTGGGGGAGGATTATTTGGCTCAAATAATAATAATAATAGTAACACAACAGGTGGGGGTTTATTTGGTGCAAAACCGGCTGGCTCAACAGGGTTTGGTGCAACAAACACAACTACACCAAGCACTGGTGGTGGATTATTTGGTGCAAAGCCTGCTGGAAATACTACAGGTGGTGGATTGTTTGGAAACACTAACAATAACACTGCTTCTACAGGATTTGGTAGTGGATCTACTGGTGGTGGACTATTCGGTAGTAATAATAACGCTACTACTAATGCTTCTACTGGCTTTGGAAGTGGAACCACTGGTGGATTGTTTGGAAATAACAACAACAACAACACAAATAGCACATCCACAGGATTTGGAAGTGGAACAACTGGTGGATTGTTTGGTAATAACAATACCCAACAACAACAATCAGGATCTTCATTATTTGGGGGGTCTCAAACTGGAGCTAAACCATCATTATTTGGAGGAAACCAGCAACAGCAGCCACAACAACAACAATCTGGGCTTTTTGGAGGTAACCAACAACAGCCACAACAGTCAAGCTTATTTGGAGCACCACAAAATCAACAACAATCCTCTTCATTATTTTCACAACCTCAGCAATCTCAACAAAACGGTGGGTTATTTGGATCTGCACAAAACCAACAACAACAACAACCAGGTCAACAGCCTTATCAATTGGTTGCAACTATTGATCAAAATCCATATGGAAATAATCCATTATTCAACTCAGGTGCTCAAAACAATGTTGTTAGTACAACCCCATCTGTTGGACCAATGGCCAAGCCTGTTAAAGTCGAACCAAAGAAACAAAAAATTACAAACATTTATAGATTAGCACCAAAACCATTATTTGTGGCTAAAAAGGACATTGGTAAGATTAATGGTGTAAATGGTAATGGTACTGGTGTTTCAATTAACAATACAACATTACAACTGATTGGAACGGGGGATAACACAAAGAATGCGTTCTTCAATCAAAATACAGATGATGCTATCTTAGCAAGCGAAATCTTCACACCAAGAAAGAATTATAAGAATTTAGTAATTGATAGATCAAGATCAAGATCAAGAGAACCATTAGAAACTTTGGGTGAATATAATGATAATAGTTTGACACCACAAAAAGTGATTTCTTTCAATACTACTAATAACAATGATGAAAATAAGGTTAACAATAAACTTTTGTTCAAAACTGAAGAATCAAAGAAAAATGGTGAGAAACTTGAAGATGCTAAGGGTGAAAATACAATTTTGAATGAGGCTTCAAAGAAACCAATTATCCAAACAAGAGATGAAGATACAACAGCTGTTGATGAAGAAGGATATTGGATGTCACCAAGTTTGGAAGAATTGGAGAAATTATCATTATTGGAATTGCGAAAAGTTTCTGATTTTACTGTTGGTCGTAAAGGTTATGGTAAGATTGAATTTTTAAAACCAGTTGATTTAACTTCAGAATCTTCATTAGCAAGAATTCCAGGTGAAGTTGTCGTTTTCATGAGACAATCATGTATTGTTTATCCAGATGAATCTGAAAGACCTAGCAAGAACGGTGAAGGTTTCAATTTACCTGCTAAAATCACACTGGAAAATTGTTACCCAATTGCCAAAGATACGAGACAACCAGTTAAAGATGCTTCGCATGATTTGGTGAAGAGGCATATCAATAAATTGCACAATATTCCAAATACTAAGTTTGTTTCTTATGATGTTAAAACAGGTACGTGGTCATTCACAATTGAATCAACAGTTTGAATCTGATGTATATAGGACATTTTCATATAAGGTGTTTCTCATCCCTAAATTCGTGTGCAGTAATGTATAAAGAAATTGACAATAATTGCATTGAAAGGTTATAATCTAATTTTCCCTCGTGATGAAATGTGACAAAAAATTCTCAAAGTAGTAATTTCGTTTCCAGTTATTCAGTATCGTTACCATGGTTACATACTTAACTAAATGTTCTAAACTTCCATAAATTGAGCCCAACCTTTTTGAAACTAATGAATTATGAAGCTATTTTTAATTAATAAACCATTATTCTATTTTATAGTCTCAAATAGGATTTGAGTACATCTAAATGTACCTATCCAACGAAACATCGTTTAGAAGTACAATTACCGGATTGGGATTTATGGCAGAATTATCACTCGCTGCAAATACAATACCAAGAATTTAACGTCGAAGATTATGGATTACAGAGATTTTAAATACAGCCAATTCTCTTTAATTCCTTCTTCCTGTTGTATTGTAATTACGGCCTTCACGCCTTTATATCAATCAATCTTGTACAAAAATGCTTCCAGCCGGTGTTATCTTAGTTTTTGTTTTAGTTGGTTTAGTTGGTGAGTTTTGATGTCAAATTTCGAACTTGTATCTTTCCTAGTTCTTCATTTGGACCAATCTGCAGGAAGGAAAGTTTTGGAGTTTTGGAACCTTATATACTAAAAAATCTATAACAGCTTTAGCTATCATTGTTATCCAAGCTATGAATTTGTTGAAAAAAAGAAGAGCTGCTTTACAAGCTTTCTGATTTCTCAAGTATCTAACAATGTATCAAGGTGAAAAAGCAGCAATTGGTTTGCATCAAATATAGTCGTTTTGTTAGTGATCAAAGTATTTGGAACTTGGTCCACTATGATTGATTGAGTAGTTGAAGGTCATTTGGGTTTGATCTTTGACATTCCTGTTATTGTTTTATTAAAGTGTTGATAAATGCGGTTTTTGTGATAGATCTTCAGCAATGTAGTATTAAGAATCTCCGGGACTTTAAAAATTCAGTCTAATCCATTAGCATTCATCAATACCATTGTAGTTCAGTAACTTCAACCACTTTGTATGTTTTCTACCTTTTGCAAATATTTTCGGTCGCGCTTCCGCATCCGGTAATCTCTCCGAAATGTGTGTGGCCCATTTCACTCACGTGACCCGTCTTTTTCAAGACTTTTTCCCCTTTCAACAATTTTTGCTGGTTTTTACCTTTTTTACCCTTTTCATCACCTTTTGATAACAATCAACAACAACAACAGTTCAGCCCAAAACACAGCTACTGAAGTACACAACTGGTCAAAGTAAGTATATGAAATGCAATAGATGAATATAGCACAGTTCCAAATCCCTATACACCAAATATCAGGCAAACAAACGGCTTTTAGAGCTGTCAATTTCAATCGCATTTGATTTTTTTCCTCCCAAAGCTTCAACCAAAAAGGTGAACTACCCCTTTGGGACAGCCAAATGATTACTTGAGCTCATCGCCTATTACCACTTTAGGTCTTCAACCTTCAAAACTCAACATCATCAATCATCATGAATGTGATTCCATTCGATCCAACCACTTTTATCATCAATTGCCACCCATCATTCTTCTCAATTCCTTGCTCGTTCACCCCCTTTAATTTTCAGTCGCTTGTTCCAGGTTTTTTTTTGTATGGGAGAGAAAACTGAAGAACTATGTGGTAACCAGGACAACTGATAAAACCACAACAAAGAAGGAAGAATAAAAAAGGTTTCAATAATGGATTAACTGTGCTCTATTTCATTCTTTTTCATATCTTTATAGAGTATTATACTAACAAATTGCTAGAATGTCTGAAATCACTGAACCAAAGCTTGATGATAACCAAGAAGACTTGGTTGATAACAATCAATCAATTCAAAACACCACAAACCCAAATGAAGATTTAGATGATGATGATGAAAAACCTTCATCTGCTAGAGAAAGAAGAAAAATTGAAATCAGATTTATTCAAGATAAATCAAGACGTCATATCACTTTCTCTAAAAGAAAAGCTGGTATTATGAAAAAAGCCTATGAATTATCAGTTTTGACAGGTACTCAAGTTTTGTTATTAGTTGTTTCAGAAACAGGTTTAGTTTATACTTTCACCACACCAAAATTGCAACCGTTAGTTACTAAACCTGAAGGTAAAAATCTAATCCAAGCTTGTCTAAATGCTCCAGAAGAATCAGGTGAAGATGAAGAAGCTTCTACTCCAACTAATTCAACTTCACAACAATCCCAAAACCAACAAGCTACACAACAACAGCAAGCAGCTCAACAGCAAGCCTCTCAACAACAAGCTCAAGCACAACAATCTCAACCTCAACAACAGCAACACCCAAATCAACCTCCAGCAGGTTCTGGATATCCTCAACAACCTGGTTTACAAAACTTACCTCCAAATTCTGGCTACTTGAATCCAGAACAAGCTGCTGTTTACCAAACCTATTTTGGTAACATCAATAATCAACAAGGTCAATATTAAAAAAAAAGCTAACGTTTGATGCTATTACCTTCATGGTAATTGGCTTAAAATACATTACACTATACACTTTTATATGAGATACTACAGCTTTTTTTTTCAGTGGTGATTTTGTTTTGCGGTGGTTTTTATTCAGGGTTCTTTTTTTTTCTCTCATTTATGATATCTTTTTCTATCTCCTTTTTTATGCTGTCTATATGCTTTTTTGTCTTTTCCTTCTTACTATTATTTCTTATGTACCATAATTAAACGTTCAATTTTGAAATTTATCAAGTGAAAGATTGTCAAGTAGACTTCAAGTTTGGACTTGAAGAAATCACCATTCGCGACCAGAAAGATGAATGTGCTCGAAAAAAATGTCAGGAACACGAAAATTGAAATCAAGAATCAAAACTCCAGTATTGACAATCGAAACAATCACCAATTCGACGAAGAAATTAGATCAATAATGAGTGCTGAACCGTCAGATCCACCAGTAACAGATAATTCTGAAATTGCTTCGGCTGCTATTGCAGAAAAACCTGAAGAATCAACACCAGCTCTTCCAACTTCAGATGATCAAGAACCTGCCCCAGAAACTGAACAATCAGAACCATCACAAACTGATGAGAATGCATATGGATCCTTCCCTCCAGGCACCATAGTTCTTGGTAAACTAAAGAGCTTCCCACCTTGGCCAGGTATTGTTATCCCATATGAATTAGTTCCTGAAGGTGTTAATAAAAGCAAACCAAAGCATCCAACTCAACCCCGTCCATCAAAGAAGAAGAACCAACATAGTGATAAACCAATTGATACAAGATTATGGTGTGTGAGGTTTTTGAGAGACGATACTTATATGTGGGGTGGTGTCAATGAAATTTCATTATTGACTAAGGAACAAATTGAAAAATTCTTGAACGATAAAAAGGGTAAGAAATTAATCAAAAGTGCTTATGAAATGGCTCTAAATCCTCCTGATGTGGAGGAATTTATTATTTGGGGTAGTAATGGAAAACCAATTCAGATTGATAATGAAATCAATGATGCAGATTTTGAAGATGAAGAAGGTGATGGACAAAGTTTAGAAGATGATGATGGAGAAGAAGATGAAGACGAAGAAGATGAAGATTTAGAGGAATTAAAACAACCAGTCAAAAAATCAACTAAAAGAGGACGTGCTAAGAACTCTAAAAGTCCCGCAAAGAAACAAAAAACTAGCACTCCAAAAAAGACAAAGGGTAAACCTGGAAGAAAACCTGGGAAAAGAAAATCTCCTGAGCCTGAGCCTGAACCTGAAACTTCATCTGATGAAGACTGGGATGTTGATGATGAAACAGAACCACCAGTTGCAGAAAATATACCATCAGCTAAGCAACTTTCAGATGATTTGAAGAAAAGAACACCATTGATCAAGAAAGCTAGAGTTGTGTTACAAGATTTCTTCTTAGAATCCAAAGAAATTGAAACAGATGTTAAGTCTTTGAAACAAGTCAATACAATTTTAGACTCATTAGAAAAAATCCCTGAAGTTCAATTATCACTAGTCAAACATTACAGTTTGCATAGAGTGATGTTTGATATTTTGAAAAGACCTGATCTTATTGATATAAAAGATGTTAAAAAAATGAGAGAAAGAATTTCCAAGCTGGTTGAAATTTGGTTTGATACAGTTATTGAGCCTACTGAAAACTGGAATTTCGAGGAAAAGGTTGAGGAAATAGAAGAGAACAATGGAGAATTGAAAGAAGAAAATGGTAAAGAGGAAAATTCATTACAAGAAGAAGTGAAGGAAAATGGTGTTAAAGAAGAGGAAACAAGTGAACCAGTTGAAGCATAAAGACCTTGTCTTTTCAAAGTACATGTATAATAGTTATTTTCAAAAGCTTTGTTATCAACAGTTGTTATGTATTTTTTGTTTGCACTCGAGATTGACAGATTTTGATCCATGCTATACTGGTATTTGTTCATTGTTAGTGAAGTACATAAAAAAGGGCAATATTATCTCTTTGTGCAAGTATTCTGGAAGCTTGCTTGGCCCCGGATCACATTCAGCAATTACTCTTGAGCCTATTCCTAACATCATGCCAGAGGTAGTTGATCAACTTGCAGAAGATGTTGAACATGATCTACTTTATACTATCGAATTTATGGGTAATCTAGCTTACTGCACGATCATATCTATATCTGCTTTCCAAATAATTTTAGCAACTTTTATATTCGAGTTCCTTGCCTTTATTAAAGCGGCCTATTAATGTGAAAGCCTTGGATATGATGAATACATAGAGCTAACATTTTTCAATATCTCCATGATGCTTGAAAGTTGAGGTCGCATTGGAAGCCGCCGACCAAGTTAACCGATTACACAGCGAGTAATTTTAAAATAGCTTCAATGAAAAGGCAGAATATTGCTATATTGATAACCTAAATATTACTGATGGACATCTGTGATTGGTGAGAGAAGGTTGTTTTTTTTGCCCGATCATGATATTGAAGCTCTCGGGCCATGCATATTATCAAATTCCACATAACCAAAAATATCATTTAAAGCACAGCCAACAACAAAACAAGAAAAAGAAACAGTCAGTCTTATAAAGGAGAAGCCATATATTCAGGAAATGATAAAAATAGAGCCAAAAAAATGGGTTTTGCCGGCAAAAAAATAAGAAGTTTGCGATTTCTGTGGATTGAACACAGGACCTTTAGATCTTCAGTCTAACGCTCTCCCGACTGAGCTAAAACCGCTTCTTGTTGACAGATAAATTTTTGGGATCAACACGACAGCTAAAATTTGTTGCCCGAACCAACATTTCGATAGCGGATTTTATCGGTTTTTTTTTATCCTTGGTTTAATTTACAAAAATCAATTTGATGCAACGTGAGTAACTTTTAATCAATTTGTCATCCCTCAATTGTTGGAACGCCTATATAAAGCTAGGTAAATTTCCAATTAAGCCATTCTGGAATTGGTATCTGGGTTGGTAATTTCCAATTGAATATATCTGTGGTGCGATTGATAAACAAAATCAAAAATGAGTGAACAACAACAACTAATTGAATGGAAAAGATTAGGCAAATCTGGTTTAAAGATTTCTAAAGTCATTGTGGGATTCATGTCCTATGGTACCAAGCACTGGGCAGACTGGGTTGAGGATGATGAAGAAAAGATTTTCGCCATCCTAAAGAAAGCTTATGATTTGGGTATTAGAACTTATGATACTGCTGATTTTTATAGTAATGGTTATTCAGAAGTTATCTTGGGTAAATTTTTGAAAAAATTCAACATCAAAAGAGACAAGGTTGTTATTTTAACAAAAGTGTTTTTCCCAGTTGATGAAGATGTTGATCTAAGACATAGTGGAGTTGGTCCTGGTGTCAATCCTTTAGATTTGATCAACTCAAAGGGGTTATCAAGAAAGCATATCATTGATGGTGTTGAAAATTGTGTGAAAAGGTTAGGTACCTATATTGACGTTTTACAAATTCATAGATTAGATAAAGAAACTGAACCTGAAGAATTCATGAGAGCTTTGAATTTTGTCGTTGATCAAGGTCTGACAAGATATATTGGTGCGTCCTCAATGAAAGCCACTGAGTTTGTTGAATTGCAATATATCGCCGAAAAACATGGATGGCATAAATTTGTTTCAATGCAAAACTATTACAATTTGTTATATCGTGAAGAAGAACGAGAAATGATTCCATATTGTAACAAATCTGGTGTTGGTTTGATTCCATGGTCTCCAAATGCAAGAGGTATATTAACAAGACCATTATCTAAAACCACTGAAAGAATCAAAAGTGATCCAACTTTTAAATCATTAGGTCTTTCTGAGTTATCTGGGCCTGATCAAGAAATTGTTAATAGAGTTGAAAAAGTTGCTAATGATAGAGGTGCTTCTTTTGCTATTGTTTCCACAGCTTGGGTCATTAGTAAAGGTGCTTCGCCAATCATTGGCCTCAACAGTGAAGCTAGGGTCGAGGAAGCTGTTGCAGCTAGTCATTTCATTCTTACAGAGAAAGAGATTAAATATTTGGAAGAACTTTATCAGCCAAAGAAAGTTGTCGGGTTTTCTTGAATTGACAATTTGTTTTTCGTGTGAAGTACTGTTTTAGTGAATCCCATCACTCAGTTTTATGTATCAGCTCTCTCAAATCCTATTGCTTGTAGAAGTATAGCACCTAAATAACTTGAGGTGCCACTAAAAGCCACAACTCCACAATCATTCGAAATCGAGGAGGTGGAAATCTTTTCAAAATACACATGTGAGCTCTAACTTGCATTTGATGTGAACAAATCAAATGCTTAAGCTTGTCCATTGATTGAACCAGACTGCTCAAAAGCTCTGAATCCTGAATCCAGCACTTATTCGTTAAAACTTTCGGAATTCCATAACCAATGTCAAGTCGACGGTTTTAAGGGACGCACAACTACAGCAAATCAACACAAGCTAGCTTTCATTTCCCAATATAAGCCCTTTTATCGATTTGTAATTTGTAATAGACAATCGTCTCTTTCAATGGGTGGTTATTCCGCTTTTACTCATTTCATCGTTTATATAACCATTTTGGGTAGTGGCCTTCATAAACTCGCCATTATCTCCGTCCTCGTGATATGCAAATCATACTAACTTGAACACTATAAAAGGAGAGAAATCTCCTCTAATGCTCTTTCTTTTAAATCAATCAATCAACTAGTGTTTTAAAAGGAAAAGAAACTACAAATATGAGTGATCAACAATTAATTGAATGGACAAGATTAGGTAAATCTGGTTTAAAGATCTCCAAAATCATCATTGGATTCATGTCTTATGGTTCAAAGAAATGGGCAGATTGGGTTGAAGATGATGAAGAGAAAATCTTTTCAATTCTAAAGAAAGCTTATGATTTAGGTCTTAGAACTTATGACACAGCTGATGTTTATAGTAACGGTTATTCTGAAGTTATTTTGGGAAAGTTCTTAAAGAAGTATAACATCAAAAGGGATAAAGTTGTCATTTTAACAAAAGTTTTCAATCCAGTTGATGAAGACTTGGACCTAAGACATGGTGCTCGTGGCCCAGATGTTAAAGATGTTGACTTAATCAATTCTAAAGGGCTATCAAGAAAACATATATTCGATGGTGTTGAAAATTCTGTCAAGAGATTAGGTACCTATATTGATGTTTTACAAATTCATAGATTGGATAAGGAAACAGAGCCTGAAGAAATTGTTGAAGCATTGAATGATGTTGTTGACCAAGGTCTTACAAGATACATTGGTGCTTCTTCAATGAGAGCTACTGAATTTGCTGAGTTACAATTTACAGCTGAAAAAAATGGATGGCATAAATTTATTGTTGTTCAAGATTTATACAACTTACTATATCGTGAAGAAGAGCGCGAAATGATTCCTTTCGCTAAAAAGCATGGGGTTGGTATTATACCATGGTCTCCAAATGCAAGAGGTGTATTGACTAGACCATTATCGGAAACTTCAGAAAGACATAAATCTGATCCTCAATTTAAAAATTTGGGATTGAACAACTTAACTGAAGAAGATAAAGAGATTGTGAACAGAGTTGAAGAAGTTGCTAAAAAACACAATGTTTCACAGGCTATTGTTGCAACTGCTTGGGTTTTAAGTAAAGGCACCTATCCAATTGTCGGATTAAACAGTGTCGCAAGAGTGGAAGAAGCTGTTGTTGCTTCTCATTTCAAATTAACTGAGGATGAAATTAATTACTTGGAGGAGCCATATAAGCCAAAGAAAGTAGTTGGTTTTGCTCAATAGTCAGTTCCAAGCTATATATTAATATTTAAATATTAATTGTTATATTAATTTTATTATAAATTGACAGCAGGCGCAGCTAAAACAAATTATTCAATATATTGTCGACCTTTAATGTAATATATAAGGTCATTATATATATCATGCGGTACTACTAGCTCATCTACTGTTAGATAATTAAATATATTATAAATTTATATAAAATTTTGATCAACCTGCAGCTGCTTAGAGGATGTACAGTATTATATTAATAATATTAAGCTGGATCATCAGGTGCAGCTTGTTATGATATCATATTGGTCTAGCTGATCACGTACGTACTCTGCGCCAATGATATTATCATATAATACGTCGTCATAATTTAATTCAAATATAATATATTAATCAATATTCTTGCACAGCTAGCTATCTAAACATTATTATAAAAGCTCTTGATAATTAGTTATATATATTATAACATGACGTCGACGTCCACTTAAATATAATTACATGATCTATATCACAATATATGAATAACGTGATATATCCCAAAAATTGATCCAGTCCTCATGCCCCAGCCATAATATAACTAGTATTAGTTGTAATTCGGCGCATCAGAATATGATTAATTAATATATATATTATGATATTCTGCATTAAAATCAATCGGCCACATGGCTCACGACTACCATTTTAACAACATTTTGGCCGCTTTTAAAAAAGCACTAAATTTGCGCCTTCCTATGTGGGCTCTACGCACTCCTGGGATCATTTTAATGTTGTTTTATGACCTAAAATCAACAGATAGAATACATACATATTGCACCGGTACGGCCACGCTTTTCGCGAATTTTATTGAAAATTCATGATAAAAAGTGAAGCTTTTCGATTAGAATTAGCATCATTTTACAACTTGCGACAGAACTCAATGTCTCTCATATTAAGTACACATACTTAACAGAATCTAGTCACGTGAAAATGTGGCCGTAACGCCAAAATCCACTCTACAAATCTCCAAATAAAGAAATTCCAATAAAACCATCATAATCAATGATATCCACTCAAATAAACACACAAACCATCACTAAATCATGTTCTACAAATAATTGGGTTCAAAAACACATGTATTTTGGCCTCAAAATACCTATATTAACCCAGTACCACCAAGTAGTAGTTCAATCAACCAACAACAACAATAACAACCACTCAAAACAAACTGACACAACAAAAACCGATGTAGAGAACCTAATCATTAACATCCAAAGCAAACCACCATCTCAGCTAGGCTGATCATAATAAAGCTGTGTAGCTTAATTATATTATCTCTTTGTAGTCATGTATGCACCTCTGCACCTCACTAATTAGAAATATGCCACAAAAACAAAAATTGTTTCTCAAATCCACGATTTTGGGATTTTTAAAAAAAAAATCAAAATGCAATCGAAAAATCGTTTTGGCAACTTTCCATGGCAATTGGTCTTTTGAGAAAATTTCTGTGTTTTTTTCAAAAAGTGCTGAATTGACCATTTTCCCATACAAATTTTTGAACCACCAAAACACAAAATCAACCAATACACCTTTAACATAACCAGCTGTTACCACAAAAGTAGTTCTGTAGACCTATTCAATCATCCAGCTTTTGTTTGGCTTCTAATTATTTTAATTCGAGCGAGCCGAAAGCCAAATATAATACTTTAAGTGGAAATAACAACACACCATATATTCTTACGATTATACTACTATTATGTACAAATATGTTGAGAAACAGTTCATACTACTCAATTTGGAATCCTGTCACGTGACTAAATTTTCAAACGGAAATAACATGAGAACAACATTATATGAAACCAATATGGATAGGATAGGTATTTACACTATGTAACTTCTTAAGTTTATATTAGTGTAATATAATTCATGTTATATTTCACAATTTTTTTTTGATTTTTGAAATTAAAAGAATTTTAACGACGTACCTATCTGTATTTTATAAAACAAATAAGGGTATATTAGCGATTATTAAAAAAGTTTAAATTTTCACCTTAAAATTACATCTATCGTATAGAGAATTGAAGTTTATTGAAGTAACAGAATTTTATGATATATATGATCTAACAAAGTGCTTGGAATAATGCTGCTTGAAGATTTGAATTTCGGGTGGTAGTCGACGACGTTTTTTTTTTATTTTCTCATAGTTAACTTCGGCCGCGAAAACGCGTGCTAACAAATACACAAAGGACAATAAGCACAATATAGAGTGTTCAGTTAGTATGCTGGCCTATTGAAATTGGTACCATTATAATCTTTGGAAGTTGGAGATGACATTGACCTACATTAAAGTATCTTTTTATTTGAAATTGACAAATTGAGACTCGAAAACTAAATCTGTGCACAGTTAAGTATGGCACAAGCTTCGTGTTTGTTCGAATTTTACCCAAATGTTTTCAATCGGGGACTCTTTTTAAAGCTTAGAGGCCGTAGAATTTAATGGTGCTATTTATTTGCTACAATTTATTACAATCAGATAGTTTTTTCCTTTTGTTTTAATTAATGTTGTTCCTATGCATAAGACGCCTTTTTAAATTTCTATGTACATGTAAACAAGTAAGCTCACCATCAAAACAACCATGGCAACGCAATAAAAACCAAGGCAACGCAGTACAACAAACAACCACGTCGACCAATTGGAAATTGGATAACAATATTAGGCCACTCGATGGTCATTCCAACTTCCAAGGATACGTGATTAAAGGACCGACTCCTTTTCCTTTCTTCTTTTGTTGCTTTGATAACACATAGATGATAGTATAACCAAGTTTTATACCCTAAAACTTAACAATGCAAGTTCCATAACCCTTTTTACTGAGCATGCATTACTAACACAGTAACCAGAGATGCAGATGAGCTGAAGGGTTGCTTCAATGTGAACATTGTGAGTGTATGAATGACTTTGCAAAACAGAACGACTTTCAATTCAGGTTGAATAATAAGCTGGTTAAACAATAATTATGACAAAAACATTTTAACTGTTTGAAGTGAGTTGATCATTTGATTTGATAACAAACTATAAGTTAAAAAGTTGTTGATATCAATTGATTAATTGAGGTGAGTATTGATCAATTTTAGTTGAAAATTTCATGAGGCACGGAAGCCTGTTGATTTGAATTCAGGCAGGTCTTAGACGTGAGTATTTAACTGGCATTCCAAATAACATTTGAAGAGTTTAATGCTTATAATCAAAGTCAACTAACTTCTCTAGTTATATATTTAGAAAGGATTTGATTCCACAGCAAATATCGTCAAATCTTGAGTATTTAACTGGCATTCCAAATAACATTTGAAGAGTTTAATGCTTATAATCAAAGTCAACTAACTTCTCTAGTTATATATTTAGAAAGGATTTGATTCCACAGCAAATATCGTCAAATCTTGAGATCCAGTCCGCCAATTAGTAACGTGCCAATAGCCATTATTACGTCATTCTGGAGAGACTAACACTTGAGTTGAATTGTACCCTTAAGTGTCTTTTTATTATCCAATGAAGGGGTTTCAAGAAAGCAGATATTACTATTCAGCCACTTAATTGTATTGAGTAAGATTGTTTGTATAACTTTTTAATCAATTGTACTTGAAATTTGTGTATATGTACTACAATACTTCGAAGCCAAAAGCTTTAAGCGAAGAACGTTTATCAAAGTTCGAAACTTTGAAGTTTGTGTCACTTCTTGCAAATCTATCAGAAACTTCTACTGTATCTAGCACAATGAACATTAAATACATGATAAGAATTTGACCGGAGCTATATTGATCGTTATAAAACATTGAAGTTAACGATATCGACAGTCCATGAGTCTATACAGGCCGAAATATAAACTCTACAGACCATGATATAACAAACAGAACCTTCAAGATGTAATAACGTCCAAAGATCAATCTGATGCAAATTAACTTCTGTCACCAAAGAATCAAGTGACATGATCATCACAAGTCTGAATTATACGTTGTTTGCTGTTGTTTGAGAGATTCAGTGGCATTTACGGGGATCTAACTTCATATCCGTCGATGCTCACTTCTCAAAACAATAACTATTGTCAAATGCTGCCAATTATTTGATTGCTAGTATACTTGTCTAATAAAGCTTCTACCGAGAGGCAAAGAATTATGGAATTCAAATTCTTCTGACTAGTGTAGATTCCACAAGGTCTCGGTGAACTCTGGGCAGCGTACTTCAGCTCAGCCCAAGGGCTAAGCTAGAAACTAGGCGGAGGCTTCTCTACGTCCCCTGGAATATTCTCTGCCTAGCCCCCACCCTGCCCCCTGGCTTCTGGTTGCCTTCCGCATTGGGAGTAAATTGTATGGAGCATGTGGGACGTACCGGTTTCTTCCAAGAAGCGAGAAAAAAAGGCACCAGCATTTCATATCGAATTCAACAAAACACAACGTCAACATCATCAACTTCACCAACTACAAATCTGGAGCCCCAATTGAACTGGTGACAAAAATCAGCACTCCATTTGCAGACTACGGTCCACCGCTCATATTCTTTCATCGTTTTCTTTGCTTTTCATCCTTGCCGCCATTCTGCTTTTAACATTTCCCTTGCAACCAGCTTGAACATATACCCCCAGTTATCATTATCAACAAGTGTTCTCAGATGTCCAGAAACGGTACAATGTCATCCAATATATCCAACCAAGCTTACCAGCAGCAGCAACAACATAATTTGCAGCAGTTGCAGAACCTGGAGAATAACTACAACAACTATCAACAATCAAAATCTTTTACTAGTTCAGATAGTCGAAACAGAGTCATTGCGGAAGTATTGAATCCAAACTCCAACGGCGCTCAAATTTCAGAAGGTCAACAAGCCCAGTACCAACAACCAAATAATTTGAACCCTCGTACTGATTCATTCAATTCAAATGTGCAACAACAACAGATACAACCAAGAGCTCAACATCAACACTCACAATCAAGAAATATCACTGCTTTAGCTCCAAATCAAAGCCATTCCACTGGAAACGATCCAAGGTTGCCTTTCACTGTTCAAGTTCCAACAAAAGCTAATCCAACAGAGGTTCTTGCTTCGAGATTTGCTGCTTGGAGGAGTATAATTACTTCTTTGTTACAATATTTGACAGAAATTGTTAGCATTCAAGATGAAGTTGTTCGCCAACAAATCAGGCTATCTCATGCTGTGAACTTTACCGCTTTTCAAGAGAAAAAATCTCAAGCACAACCTGGTTCTGGAGGACAACAACATGGCGATGAGACTATACATCAAAACTTCTTCTTACCTGCTGGAAATGGTTCTATTCACGATTTACCAAACATTTTAATCAATTACCATTCAAGTGCTGCCAATTTAGCTTCAAAATCTTCAAAAGAACTAAACTCCAATGTTATCCCAAGATTAGATGATTTGAGAAGAGAATTGTTGGTTAAAATTAAAGAAATCAAAAGTTTAAGTTCAGATTTCAAAAACAATGTCGTTAAAGAAGTTGGTCAAACTAAAATTGATTTGCAACACTTTATAAAATCAGTCGAAGAAGCAAAATATAGTGCACATAATGTTCAACCTAAGAATGATCCTTACTTAACCAAAATTACATTGGAAAAACAATTGAAAAGACAATTAGTTGAAGAAAATTATTTACATGAAGCTTATATTAATTTACAAAGTTCTGGTAAAGAATTGGAAAAAGTTGTTGTTGCTGAGGTTCAAAATGCTTTAACCGTGTATGCTAAATTGTTCGGTGAACAAGCTCAAAATGTTTTTGATAAATTGATTTCTAATCTAGATTATGGATTTTTAACAAAACAACCTTCTTTTGAATGGGATCAATTTGTTGCTAAGGATAAAAATTTTATTGATGAGAACTTACCAAAAAGAGATTACAAAGCTATTCAATATGATAAGATGAATGATCCTTTAACTTATGAAGTTCGCTCCTCATTTTTGGAAAGAAGATCAAAATTTCTTAAATCTTACTCAAGAGGTTATTATGTATTGACTGCAACTTTTCTACATGAATTCAAGACTGCTGATCGTAAGAAAGATCTGTTACCAGTGATGTCTTTACCTTTGGATGATATTGAATTGGAGGAACATTCTAAAAAAGAGACAAACCAATACAAATTTGTTTTGAAAAAGGTCGGGAAATTATCATCTCATAAGTTTATTTTCCGTGCTGAAAGTTATGATTTGATGCTTGCTTGGTATAATGATATCAAAAACTTGAAAAATTTATCAAGTCCAACAAGTAGAGGTGTTTATGCCTCAAAACATCATACTGCTAAAAGTCAAATTTCAAGAGTTAGCACAAATAATTCAAGAGTCGTTAGACCTTCTTCGATTAACGATTCTACACATGAAACTGACACCATTTTATCAGTTCCAAATAACAATCAATCATTACCTCAACAATCATCAACCCCCATTCCACAATCAATGATTGGACCAGACGGTGTTTTCTATAAACAAATTGGTTCTTCTGGTGATTTACAAACTCCACAACAGATTCAAAGACAATCTTTACCACCAAGTGATTATCGTCAGCAAACTCCTCCACAACGTTTTTCATTACAATATCCTCCACAACAACAACAGCAACAACAACAACACGTTCAGCAAGCTTCTCCATATCCTACTCAACCACCATTTTCAGATCCTCAAAACTTACCTCTACAACAGCAACAACAGCAACAACTATACAGTGTTCCTCAAGAGCATTACCTTTCAACACCTGCTATGTATGTTGAAGCTCCAACTCCATTGATGAACAATATCCCAAATAGTCCTCAACCAACTGCAAACATGAAATTTAGAAATTCTTTGGATTCTTATCCTGGTGTTAATAGAGTCCCAACTAATTTTGAAGCAGATGGAAGTGGATTATCAGAAGAAACTGCTAAAACTGCCAAAAAGGAAACACATACAGGTGAAGAACACTTTGGTCAGTACTTGCCAAATAATCAAAGACTAGGATCTGTTGACTCTGGTGATAACAAGATCATGCAAAACCAGTTTCGTACAGTGAATTTGAACCAAAATAAATCACCTTTACAACAAAGTATTAATGGTGATGGTCATTGAATATGAATGATGTTTTTATTTAAATTTCTTGAATTGAAAGAATAGCCATCAAGTTTGTTCTTCAATCGCGTTGAAACTTTCCGTTCTTTATTATGTTATCAAGATTCATTTATGCTCTCTTCAAGAATATTTGCCCTTAATTTTTCTATTTCATTTTATTTTATTCTGTCATTGTGTTTTTATTGTTCCTTATTTTGTTTTTTATTCCTTTTTCACATCCATATGAGCATACCGATATTTTGTATTATTTTTTGAATCTACATTATTAGACATTGATTTTAACATTCTTTTATTTGATGAGAAGGTGAAAACTGTAGCTTAATTATCTATGGGTTTTGGGAATTGAACACAATTGATTTCAAAAACCCCAATATCAATGCAAAAATTAATGAATTTCTAAGTAAATGTGATGGTTTTTGTTTCTGTTCAGGAGTTTCAACTTTATTAATCACTTTAGTTATCCAGTCTTTATCAAAAGTTGCATCAGAAAACTTGTTTAATACACATTCTTTACCTCTTGATGTTATCTCTAATTTTTCTTCGTCTGTTAAGTTTGTAGCTTCTAAAAATGCTTCAGATAAAGAAGGATATAATGATTTATCCTTGAAATTGGAATAATCAGGATCGGTTTCACTTTTAAAGAAAAACCCAGTTCTATTCTTTATACTATGATCTTTGACTTGTTTTTTCAATTGAGAATCCCAAGGAACAACAATATCTAATAATGGACCTGCACTTGCATGAACTATTGGAATCAACCCACTAGCGACATATTCAACAACTGCAATACCGAAATGTTCATTCCACATGGCATTAAGGCCAAATGATGAAGCTCGAAGGTATTCTTTAATGACCTCATATTTAGCATCCAAGATGAATTCAATATTCTTTTCAGGTATTTCAAGTTTATTTGCCTTCAATTTAAGCTCTTCAACATAATCGTTATCAGCTTGACCTCTTATTGAACCAATCAAGACTAACTTTGGTGGATGGGAAGAATAATGTGAATTATCTAAAAATCTTTTATATTCTTCAATTATTAAACCATGTCTTTTTTCTGGACGGAATTGAGCGATACACACAATAATGTTTTTTCTATCCCAGTGAGTTGGAGTTTTTGACTCAATGAATTTTTCTGTAGAACAAGGTGGATATACTATACTAATATTCTCATTTAAAAACCAAATATTTTTGATATGATTATAAGTCCATGTTGAATTTGTTAAGGTGATATCAACATAAGAGCCAACAAATGTATAAATAAACATGAAAATTGACCAATAGAAATATTTCAAAAGCTGCTTTAGACCAAAGATTGATGTTAATGATATATCCAATTTACCCAACATATCTTTTGAAATGACAGGATAATGAACATAAGCCACAATTGGAACACCAAGCAAGTAATGGATTAAAGGATATGTGAAAGGGTATCCCATTGTTTCCACCCATATATCTGGCTTATATAAACGCGCAGCTTCATAAGCTAAAACCAAGGATCCAAATGCTTGACCTAGTAATGTTAAGAATGGCCATGTTTTAGGGTCAACTAGATATCTTTTCTGTAGGAACTTGAATTCAACACGTGAATTATCTAGTTTAATATCAAATCTTTTCACGACATTTTCTAAAATCTCTTGACTTGTTGAATCAACATCACCGGTATAAATCACAATTTTATCATTTGGATTCTTGTCTAGTGTTGATTGAACTGCAGCCCAAAGCACTCTTTCACCACCACCACCGGCATTACAGTACGGATGAAAAAAGCCGTATACTTTGCCCTTTGGCAATTCCTTTGTAGACATTGTGAAAGCTGGTTATAACAATGTCAATCTAAGGATCAAATCATCAAGTCTTCGCTGTTCAGTTTTTTTGTTTTGTTGTTTCGCGAATGTTATCGGTTATTGTCAGGTATTACATAACCAGAATAACCAATTATGCACAATTCATCAATACTCAACATTTCACATCAACTATAAGAAGAATCAAGAATCCACTAATTGTAACATTATATGTATATTAATAGAACATCGGAATTACCTTATATACACACAGTAGAGGATATTCTGTCAGGTTAAAACCACGAATAAAATAAAACAAGTGATCATTAAATCAACATCAACTAGAAACAATGGCTGTCACAAGAAACTCCAATAGAAGAAACACCTCTTCAACCTCTTCAACCTCTTCAACCTCTTCAACAACTAGAGTAACCAAAACCAGAAAACCAGCCAGAAAAACCAAGGCTAATCCTCGTGTTACAGCAATTGAAAACAATATTTCTGCATCACATGCTGCATCAACATCTGAAAACACACCAAACTCAACCACTTCAGAAGAAAATTTTTCAACAAATGGTGTTCAACAAGCTGCATTATCTGCACAAAATGAAAATTTT